>NW_026857049.1:0-86774 GCF_026571515.1 Ruditapes philippinarum | reverse complement strand
AGTTATACAAACAAAGTGTCATTAAGCGTTATAAAGACGAGCTAAATGATAGCGTTATATTATAGGCGCGTCAATGAAAAATGACTCTTACTTCAAACGGTCTTTATTTTTGGCATGTGATAAATAGAATATTAAATTCGTGTAAGTTCATTACTGAATTTATTGCACTCGTTGAATAAAATAATATTATGCTCGCCGAAGGCTCGCATAATATAATTTTATTCAACTCGTGCAATAAATTCAGTATTGAACTTACACTCATTCAATATCCTCTATATATGTACATTCATAAGAAATACCAATAAAGTTAATATGAACATGCCTTAAATGAAATTTAACTTTTCGATTATTGCATTCAGCTGTATTTTAGTAATGCATGTAGCCCATAAAGTTTGTCTTTTACATAAGGCGTTTATAAACCCTGGTTTGTTCGTCAGTTTGGTTTTTTTAAATAACCAAATTTAACTTATTAATAGAGACACGGCAGAGATTTATCGTATTACAGTAAATTACTCATAATTACCGTACACCACTCAAACAAGATAATAAAAAGTTCCTTTAACCAGGAACATAGATTGATTTATAAACATTTTGTTCTTACGAACCATTTGCTTAACACTGCTTAAAGTTGCTTTTGCCAACGGTTAAATTGCTTAGAAGCAACAACTTCTTACAATTATAATGCTTCGGTCGAAATTAAAATAAAATATTTGTGGAGGAATAACTTTTGTGGATGTATAATTACATTCGCACTTTTTTCTTTCATTCTTTTTGTCAACTTGTTATATTTATCTGGTCCTACCTTTTTTATTCCCTTTCTTGAAAAGATATACTCACCCAGTCAACACGAGTTTATAATCAACTTGTATTAGTATTTGAGAATATTATTAATTGATGATGAGATATTGAAAACAAAATAATTTAAACTATCTCATGCACAAAGTTAATCAATCAGCAATGTTTCAATAGGCTAATCCCTCTTTATCAATGGGCTTTCTTATGAACAACATATTAATCTTCTTCTTTCTTACATTAAGCACGGGTTTATTACATATATAAATCCGTGCATTAAGTTATTTACTATAAATACAGGAAAAGACATCATTGATATCAATAATACAAATTACACAAAAAGTGATAATGACTTTTGCCTTCAAATTTGTGAGTCTGCGAATCTTTGAATAGAGAATGTATCACTCACAGTGAGAGATATTTCATTCTTAAAATAGTATTATTATATTTTTCTTTATAATACATTTTATCTAATTTAAGTAGAGAGAAATATACAGATAATTAAGCATTACATTTACCATGTATTTTAGAATACATTGACAAAATTTTAAATAAAAAATCTAAGGGACATTATTCAATTAACTCTCATAACAACAATTAGGAAGAGGATGTGAGTTATTTCCCTTTCATTTCATTCAAAACCAAAAGAGGAAGTAAAAATAGCAAAATTTCCAGCTACCTGCAGGTCGAAAGAAAAAGTAACCATTTTTCTAGATTATCTCTATGAAATACCATTAAATACAACAATCAAAGTAAGTTTAAAACTTTAATTTTATCCATACAGCTTCACATTTATATAAAATGAACAATGTAAGAAAGTAGTTCAGGCAATATTTCACATATTGTCTTTAATTTTAGTGTCTCCCTTTATCAATCTTAAACAAAAATACATATTTGTTTTATTAATTCTCTGTTTTAATTAAATAGAAATATACATAATGAATTTTATCCTATCATGTATTTTTACAATATATTATGTTGTTATATATATCTTAATTTCCACGTAACTGGTCAAATGAAAAGAGATATTTTCTCTTGAATATTTCTATGAAATACTATATTAAATCCAACATTTAAAGTAAGGTGGAAACTTTAATTTATATACACAATTTCACATTTATATTGGGTGAATTGATTATGTAAGAAAGTGTAACATAGATATTTGAAAAGTGTTTAATTTTAGTGTCTTTCTTTTATCAAAATTTTGAAAACAAATATTCAAATTTACATAATAGAAGAAAAATCCCACAACAAAAATTTGCAATATTTTTTTATCAATTGACATCTACCTGGGCAACTTATTTATCATATGTTTCATAACGTCTATGATCGCTCTTATGTTCTGTTCTGCTCTACAGAATGTAGGACGAATAAGTAACAAGCAAATGTATGTTAAAAAACTGATTTGGTAGCTGACTGAAACAATTTTCTTTTTAACTAAATAAATGTATTACAGAATGTTTCAAGAAAATGCCTACAGGGAACACCTATCACTGATGTTATCAGAGGTATTAAATGACATTGGTGTCAATGAAGGAATGGTGATGAAAGGAAGAAGAGTGAACTTACTGAGAGAGACTATGACTAATATCAGGTCCAAGTTATCTGATAAAAATATTACTGAATATATTCTAGGGAGTCAGTGTGAAGATACAACTACTATAGGACTTAATTCAGACATTGATATTGTAAGCTGTGTGCGTGATATCAATATAATACAATGCTGGTCAGAGTGGGAACGTGGCAAGATTAACTACTTAATGATACAGGATGAAAACACTACCCCCGGGTATTGTTTCTTACAACTGCTCCATCCTTATGTACCTCTTTGTTTAACCGGCTATCATGATGAACATCATATTACTGATAGAAGAGGACGAATATTGCTAAAAAGCACATTAATCAGTATTTACCGTCAGGGTGCTAATCAGCATCATGGACCATCTATTGCTGGCCAAGGGCGACCTGGATTTTGTGACATTGACAGAGTAGTTGCTTATCCATGTAAATCAATGCCTCAATCAGCATCAGATTGGTTAGACAGACAGGGTATTGGCGGATGGCCAACTCAAGAGATGAGAAGATATGCAGTCAGTACTTGGTGTTTTGTTGTTGCAACTGGTAGTAAGGTTAGTGAATATGCTGAATTGGAATGGAGAATATCTACATTATTGACAGAAAGATGTCTTATGTTTAGTCTAAATATAACGCAAATAAGGTGCTATGTGCTATTGAAAATGATTCTTAAATCCTTCCTTAATCCTCAAGATGAAATAAATATATCAAGTTTCATGTGTAAAACAGTTCTATTCCAATTGTAATAGAAAAGACAGAACCAAGTATATGGAAAGATAACAATTTATTGACATGTTTAACATACTGCTTATTAGAATTACACAGTTGTGTACAGAATGACTGTTGTTCACATTTCATTATACCGGAAAATAATTTGATGGCAGGGCAATTTACAGCTGAGACAAAACATGAACTTTCAAAACATATTTGCGAACTTATACAGAATGATAGGCAACAGTTACTTAGAATTGATATTGATGATCTTGGCCATAGACTTCAAGTTAAACTGAACATGGTACAACACAGATATTACTATTTTATGTCTTCTCTTGAAATACATGAACGTGTTTCTGCCTCGGTATATCTAAACTTTGCAAGGGCCATAAGTATACATTATAATTATATTTTAAATCATTTACACAATGACAACATTAGAACAATTAAGCAACATATAGTAAAATTGGTGAATTTCAGTGATAGTGGTAAGAGATTAGAACATGCTGCATTCAAGTTCCTTGCACCTTTTCTTTTTACCACATATGGATCTACCCTAGCATCATCAAGCATTGGTCAAAATAATCAAGTGTCATCTCAAGCATTGGTCTGGCTATCAGCTGGTCTAAACTCAGATATCTCATCTAGCAGACTTAAACTAGCATCAGTGTTCTACAGTACAGGATATATGGAGGAAGCTGAATTCATTTTGAGACACACTGAACAACAATATTACTCTTATCCTATCATACCTATCTGTGGCTGTTGGAAAACCCCTCCACCAGCAGTTACAGCAGAATTAATGAGGTTATGTAGTGAACAAAGTGAGAACTATATAAAAAAGACAGCTATTTGTGTCAGATTCACACAGAAAGAGATCAACTGTGTTCCTCATGAACTGAAATATGAAATGTTCAGGTCTACACAAGATGACATGATACACAGAGATAGAAGGAAAGACTGTTGGATGGACTGTGCCGTAGTTGATTCTCTACCTTTCCTGTACTTCCTACAATACAAGATCTACAGTCGTCTGCAAAGATGTCAAGAGCAACAACAAGCAATTAGTAAACTTATAAGAACCATAGTAATTGATGTAAACCTCAGACATAGAGAAACAGCTATCAACATTTTAGGACAATGTTTGGAACAAGAAAACATACCTCAAGAAGCATTAAAATGCTACCTGCTTTCTCTTCAACAAAGGGCAAGAAACAATGCAGCTAATTTCCATAGCAACCAGTGTTGGAATGGTTTTAACAACTACATTGTATTTTAGGACTTCATGATATGACAATGTTCTATATCTAGAATAGTTTGAACAACTATATTGGATTTTACATGACTTCATAAAAAATTTTCATCAACATTTGAAAAGTGTTACGAGAGATGGAGTTGACTTGGTTTATGACAAATATCTGACATTCAAGGATCCTCATTGCTCAATGTATGATGTCATTTTTTCATGAAGAAACAGACTCAATAGAAAAAACACTCTATATGATTGAATCTTTATTCCGCAAGTGTCCTGCAAAATAAATCACTAGCAAATACTATCATAAAATAATTCACAAGTCAATTTACAGCAATGAAATGTGGTTCAACAAAAATGAGAAATTGGTGAAAAACATCTACCTTCCATCAAAAATAATAATTGTATATATAAACTACTAACAACAATGTAATTCTTAACAATGGCAAAATAGGTTTTGTTAGAACTAATTGATATTTATAACCAGTTTTTGTATTTATATATACATGTATATATCAAAACTGCCTGGTAACAGTTACACTTCTACCACCTCATGAAGTTTTTAAATCATATAACCAGTACTGAGATCACCAAAATAAAGATAAACCCAAAAAGGTGTGGTGATAAATTTGTGTCAATATATTGTTTGAAATTTCTGAACAGTTTCTTAAACAGTGAAATAAAACAATTTAGAACAGTTTAAAAGAGCTGCATGTAATATTATTGTAAGAAATTAAATTTTGAGAATTTCCAATATATCAGACGTTACAAACTTGTTACAGTTATGTAAGTCTAATATATCAGACGTTACAAGCTTGTTACAGTTTATGTAAGTCTAATATATCAGACGTTAAAGGCTTGTTATAGTTTATGTGGGTCAAGCTTTGTCCAGAAGCAAAGATATTTCAAAGCGACGTAATATTTATAGGACTACCCAGTGACTCAACAAAATCCAGACCAATATACCCCACACTATACAAGGGGTGTGGCTGGGGTTACAACTGATTGGTGCTTTGTGAGTGTTCAATTAAATTTCAGGCACACTATTATTGTATTATAATACATGTACAAGACACCAGGTATACACTGGCTTATATTCCTTCAAGAGTGATGTGATATGTATACATTTAAAGTGCTGATATTAAAATGTTAACAAGTATATGATAATGAACACATAATGGTAGCACTAACAAACGAGACAGATAGAAGAAAATACAATGAACTTCAAAGTTTAACCACTATTAATTGGCACTTACGGTGGGGAAAAAAATCTGAACAAGGCAGTATTATTCACTCTTGTCAAAAAAATAGACTTATTATTGTCAATGCATCAACATAATGTATTGTGACACAATAAGTTTTTTTTCTATTAAGAACTTATGGCATCATGTAGTGTACATCTTTTTTGTTTGTCAATTCTTCGCTAGGTGTAAAACAAATACCACCGTATGAATTATGCAGATTAGTCCGTCTATATCTAAGATGTTTGGGGTAGATACTGTCCTTATAGTGTCGAAGACCAAACAAACCCATCTGAGCATTTATTCAGGAAGTGGGCACAAGAACAGAAGTACAAATGAATTTATTAACTTAGCAGAAATAAAAGAATTCATTGTAACTGGTTGCTAGTAAGATTGGATCCCAGAACATTGATACTTTATCCAATGGAAATCAGTGGCCTTTACCATTAAAGCCTCAGGCCCTTATACCCCCTTAATTCTGCAAGATTAACATATAAATCTATAACAGAAATTACACAATAACATTTCTTTAACAATTCGAATAATCCTAACAAGCTCAAAATCATTTTAGTTTGATTTTATTTTGCAAGAAAAATGGCATAGATCCATACATTTCTAAAACAAATCTACGAAAATCTTTTTAAAAACAAAAATTCTGTTTATAAATAAAGTTGCGTGTCCTGTTTGAATACAAATGTACATATAAGAATTACAGATCTACGTTACTTCAGAAAATATCTAGATTCTTAACAAATAGCATAGAGCAAACAGCAATTGCTTCAGAAAATATCTAAATATAGCATAGTCAGCAAACAGCAACACCTTACCCCTAACCCTTAACCTACTGAATCTCTAAAATGGACTTGTCCAGCTTCTGTTTTTTGGAAGAATCTATCATCAATATCGGGGATCTCAGGATAAAAAAGTTAGCCAGCCAACAGTATAGAGCCTGGTCAGACTTAATGGAAGCGCAGGCTGGCCTGGCTCTATACTCAGGTGGCAAAAGTTGATCACTTTTGGTTCCAGCAGGTTTTGGGATAAAACATGATTATCAATAAAGACCATATGGTTATGTACATCAAACTTCATTACACACATTACATACATTTTTTATAAAATTGTCATAACATTCAAACAAGACTATTATTCCATAAAATATACACTGAACATACATTTTTCTGACATGCATATATATATATTTATAAATTTACCATAAACTCAAAATGAGAAATAAATTAAGATACAAATATCACAGTAAGAAGGGACGGTTTTAAAAATGGATGGTTTTTGAGATTCCTACACATTTTATGACAATTATCGTTTGTTGTTTTCTTTTTTAACCATGAAACCCTCTGTTTTATCAACATGTTTTCTTAGCCATGATACCATGGCTAAAGTATCTGTTTCACTAGCATCATCATCATAACTAAGGCTGTTAATGTACATCAAATAATATAACCTTTGTGATATAAGTAACTGTGGAACATTTAATTTTCGAGGCAGTGATAAAACACCTGGCTCAGATGTTTAATCTCAAGAATACATGATAAATTCATGTATTGTAATAGAACTGGAATTTTCATATGGCAGGAACTGGTCTATTGTAAAAGAGCATAAGTTGTTAAATGGACAACACACTTGTATATTCTCAATACTTGATAGTACAAAAACACCATTTACAGTTAATGAAAAGTAATTCAGTAAATAACACTGCTACAACTTCTGAGAAAGTAACATGCGATTATAATCCCTAAGACAAGTGTGAAGTTTTAAGCAAATATGTTCAATTGTAATTGAAATGTCACATTTTGCCAACACCAATGAGACAATAATAAGGATAACTCCCTTTATTCTTCTTAATAATTTATCTTTAACAAGAAAATAAAACATAATGTAATATATGAAATAAAGACATACCAGAATAATAAAAGATTGCTCATTTTGAAAAAAAAAAGTTAACCCGCTGAAACTGAAAGTGACTAGCCTTTGCCACCAGTAAAGAGCCAGGCCAGCCTGTTCTAGCATACAACCAGACCAGGCTGTTAGTCTATACTGTTGCTTGTTCATTTTTCTGTAGTTCGATATTGAATTTCTTTCAATTCAAATAAAACTGTTTCAAATTTAAAACATGGCTAGTCTATTACACAAATTCAGCAGGTTTATAGGTTAACTAATACTTAACCAGAGTAAAAAATGAAATTCAGCCACAAGGAGAGATTCATTTCACAGAAAATTTTACTTTCTTCAGGAAAAAAAATAATTCTTCCAAGATAAAATTTCCAAAAACAGTCAACAAAAAGATTACAATACTTCAATATCAACACAACAAAAGAATATTGATATGTATGACAAATATCATTTTAACACAGACAAAACTAATACAATGAGACATCAGGCCCCTCATGGTTTTCAAGATCATGGCAATTTTGACATTTCAGCAGTAAAATAGGTTAAAGGAACTCAACTGAGGTCTAATAACCTAAAATAGTAAAATTTTAAATTCTTTCACTATTCAAATGGAACTCTTTAAATGGAAAACTATGTAATAGATAATATGTAACCAACTTGGTACTTAATTGATTATCAATTTTTTTAAGCAGGTTTTGGGTCAATTTGAGTAAAAAGCATTGCAAAGCTTTTCATTTTGAGGTCAATTTGCACAATAAAATTTATTTTCTCTGAGAAGTCGAGTGAGAAAATGATCTTAAATTTTGCAAACAATTTTTATGTCCAGACCTACAAACAGTCATACAAAAATCTTGAAAAAATATTTTTGGTCCCTTCATGTCAAAAAACCTCAGTGGAGTCCCTTAAAGTTTATCATGTTATGAATGAATAATTTACAGATGATATGGTAATGAGCATGATTTTTGCAGTAGGCTTTTTGGTTTAATGCTTTCTGTGGCAGTGAAGACTCTCTTCATATATCTTTACTCTTGTAGGATAACATTCTTTTTTACTGGCATTTTGTTTCATTTGCTTGAGAAAAAAAATCATTTATTTTATTTACCTTTGTAAAAAGGCTGCTTCATATATATGTATGGTGGTGTGAGTTTTAAAAAGAAAAAGTATATGTTGTTTCATACATGTAAATGGTAGTTGAAGTTTTTCGCAAAAATTTTGTTTTACAAATTTCTTATATATCAAATCATGGTAATGAATGACACTTCCTCCGAAACCTAAATCCACCACTACCAACACTGTCTCGAGGGGATAAGATATAAATATAATTGCGAATAGTATATATACTCGACCTCTAAAATCATCAGTGCCAGGACGACACACGACTGCTATGTGTGAGTGTAGTTGACGGTGGTTCGAAAAATCAATTCCAATAATTAATCGATAGTAGCGATTGTTATAACCTATATATCTCTCGGTAAAGTCTCATATCACACCCTGGTTACTGGCACTAAGGTGAGATTTTTTTTTATATTCAACAACAAGAATAGCAAACATCACAATACCAATTCACATAAACTGGATGCATCTCTCTTGATCGTTTATAGGACTAACCTCTCTATACTATAAAATCCATATAAAAGAGCACTGTGAAACTCTATGTATATAATAAATATTACACCCTGATTAGTCACTATGATACACAATACTGTACTCTCAGCCCCATGGGTTCTTCCCTCCAGGGTCTAAGGAATCTGTAAAATAAATACAATAACAGAAATATTAAAATGCTTGTAACTTTTTCTTTTTTATTAAAGACATAATAGGAGTATTTGTGGTCAAAATTTTTATATTTTTCTGTCGTAAAAAGTCGAGTTTTACGGAGGAAACAGCGACATTTTCTGTCGACATAGTAGACATAATTATGCCTTATTTAGGTAGCCGATGTTTTCATATATACCTTGTGAGCATTAAGCCTCGACATTTTATGGCGGGAAAGGTATCTTTACAAAATTATCTTATGCAGTTTGTCATTAACAAAATACTTAACGGTAACGTATCACATTCTCCTAAAACCATAGCTGTAATTGTAGTTTTTTTTTACAGATAAATGTTTTCGATAAAAATCGTTATGTGCATATATTCAATATTTTGACTTTATTCAAAACCCCATATTTGTGACCCATAAGCATAAACTTGGTTTAATCATATGATCAAAAAATTTAAACCATTCATTTCTTGGAAATATCCGAAAGGCTTTTGATAATATTTTAACGATCATAATATTGTCTTTTGGCAAATTTGCGAACATCTTATTTTATACAGCAACACTTTTGATTTTTAATATGATGATGACACAATTTCATAAACAGGCGAAAGAAGGAAAATGCATTATTTTTGACAAAATTGCAAAACTTGGACAACTTGAATTTAAAGCATTCTACTGCAAAGTTTAAAGAGTTACACAGTATGATTTATCTTCTCATTTCACTTTTGAAATACTATTTTTATCTGTCTTTATATATGATCAGATGTTTTAAGCTCTGATATTGTTGTAAGTCAAAGGCAATAACTCTACAATAACTCTACAAATAGTGAATAAATCCACACGCAAACACCAAGATGCACAACATGCTGACGAATATTCTTGTAAAGTTTCATGACTCTAAGTCAAATACTTTTTGAGCTACTTGCGACATAAAATGAGAACGGACGGATGAACGGACTGACGGACGGACAAGGGGAAATCTAAATCTCCACCCTATATTGGTAGTACAAAAAACGGAGAACAAAAATGATAAAGGCAAATGAGTATGGTTCAACTGCATGGTAAAGGGTTCCATTGTAAAAATACATGTATACAAACATGTTTAAATACATTTTTATACCAGTCTTTACTGGCATTTTACAAGACAACTTACATCCAGATTAAGTCCTCATACTAACACTGATCACCCGAAAATTAAAAAAAAAAATGGATTCATCCAACTTTGAATATGGAACAGTATGTAAAGCTTAAGGGTTTTAAAATAAAGATACAAAATTTGAGCTAAAACAGTATACAGCCTGGTAAGACCACACAGAGGGCCACACAGAGGGCTTGGATGCAGACTTGCCTGGCTCTAAATTGATGGCAAAGACTGAAAATTCCACTGCCAGTACTGAATATATAAATTAAGAATTAAAAGCTTTCATCATACAGAACGGAGATTTTCACTTAACTTGGAAACACACTTCATAAAGACAATGTATGCTTTATATGTATAAAATATAATCTTCAATCGTGATTTAAGTCCTTAAATTTTATTATTTTTTTTTTTTTTTTTTGTAATTAAGTTCTTATTTCATGTTAATGGATTTTGAAATCCTAATTTCACAGACTGAAGAGACACTTACATTACTTTCCTATCTCTGTAGATTCAGTTGGTCCACGGCTTGAATGGCTCCAAAATTCTCATTCTTGATCAGCTTCATAACATCATCATTAGGTAGGTCTATCCTATATCCTAAAGTTGAAATATCCCCATCAAAACACATTGTCATGTGACTGAAAGACACACCCCTGTTATATTTCTATTCATGTTTTGAGTAATTAACAAATGATTGACTAGATTTTTTTTCAACTTTTAATTACATTTTATCAGTCTATACAATGTATATTGTAATTGGTGAACACTAAATCATCTCTTGTATGCCTTCAATGACATAATTTTATGAATATTTTAACAGATATTTTATCCGAATTATTGTCAGGGTTTTTTTAAGTTGTAAAAAGTATGTTACAATTAACTATATCTATCATAATTATCTTATTACATACATTTATAAAAGTTCATCTAATTAGTGTAAAGAATCTTATAAACCTTTGCACAATGCTCGGTTTATGGGAAATGCTATAAAGCAAGCATTTGGTGAACTTCATAACAATACAGGAACAAGTTCAATGTTACCATTTTGAAATAACATAATTGTAAGACTTTTTTTATCACATAAAATTTTTAAAGCAAGAACTCTCCTGCAAAATTTATGGGTAATATATAGAAATATGATGCAAACTAATTAAAGTACTGAATGACACTATCATAACGTTATTATGGACACAGCAAAAAGACAAAACTGCATAGATGCATCTATTAAAAACAGAGAGTATGCATATTTTTAAGGAAGGGAGATGTTGCAGAAAATGCATCTATTTATAGATGGGAGATTGGCAGGAAAATGCATCTATTTATAAACAGGAGAATGTTGGGACAATGCATCTTTTTATAAATGGAAAAAATTTGGGAGAGAATGCGTCTTTTTACTGATGAGAGAATGGTGGGAAAGAATGCATCTTTTTATAGATTGGAGAATGTTTTGACAATGTATATTTTTATAAATGGGAGAATGTTAGAAAAATGCATCTATTTATAGTTTTATGGGAAGGAGAATGTTGGGAAAATGCATCTATTTATAGTTTTATGGGAAGGAGAATGTTGGGAAAATGCATCTATTAATAGGTGCGAAATGTATACATTTCTAAATGGGGTGTGATTGGGGGTATGCATCTATTTATAGATAGGAAAATGATGGGAGTATGCGTCTATTTATAAGTGGATAAATGATGGGGGAAATTACTTTTTGAAGATGGGAAAATGTTGGGGGAATGGATCTATTTACATGTATATATTTTATAGAAAGATGGGAGAATGTATATCTGAATACAAATAGGGGCAGCTGTTCATATCCTTGCTATTTTGGCACCAGAGCAAAACCATTGCTCTTTAAGGTCAGTAAAGGCCTCAACAGACGGTAGGATTTTGAAGTTCAACACCAATTAAAACTAAGATGTACAGGAAAATCTTAATGTGTGAAGGCTACTATTTCTTGAATTCGGAAACCTTAAGTCTAGATGTAAGGGATAGGACATGTTCTATTTTGGAAATCTTGTCGTACAGATTTCTACAGACCTCCCACAATGACAAGTAACAGATAACCAAATTATCTCCTGATAATGGCTTTAATTAATGAATTTCCAGAACAATGAGGTAAAAAAAGGTAAACATAGTAGTAAGATGGGGTAAAAATGATGTTGAAAAACTCTTCGGGAGACCCAAAGTTGTGTTATGTTGGAATCCCAAATTATTACGAAAATGATTATGTCACGGTATTGAACTGCGTTCTCTAATTAGGGGAGGGGAGGTAGTTTATAGGCAGCCGGATAGCTTAGTCAGTAGAGCCGCAGTACGGTATTCCGAGGGCCACAGGTTTGAGTCTCGGTCAGGCTTCACATTAAAAAAATTTTTTTAAACAGAGGTGTTTCAATCATTACTCATGGCGAAAAAGGTATTTAGTGAGTAAAGTATGTAAGGGATCAATGTTAAGGGATCCTGTTTAGGGAAATCTCCTACATGATTCCTACAGTGTATAATTACCGTCTGAATGTAAGTGTTGTATTGCTTTGAAAATTGTACATCTTATCTCCAATTAGTGCTGTACAACTAAATCCTACCGTCTGTTGAGGCCTTAAGGGAACTAAGGGAACTTACCCCCACCCCACCCACCACACACCCCCAACATTGTCCTTCTGGTAGATTGGCGTGTCTTGGTTACAACTGACTATTGCAATTTGATAACATGAATCAATTACTGGTGCAAAAATTATACTCCTTTTGAAATACTTTGAAAATACATTGCTTTTCCAACATCTATAATTTGTCATTTATATGTGCAGATGTTTATTTAATGTACAGTCAATTGCCCTTAAAATCCCTGTTATCAATAGGTTGATATATTAACAGTCCCTTCATTATATCCCTTAGAATAAACAAAATAATTTGAACTGCATAAAGTTAATCAGTCAGCAATGTTTCATTGGGTTAACCCCTCGTTTTCAAGGAATTTAATGGGCTTTTTTATGAACTACATTTTCTTACATTAAGTGATTTACTAAAAATACCGGAAAAGACAGCATTAATATCAATCATACAAATTACACAAAAAGTGATGATTGCTTTTGCCGTCAAGTGTGTAAGTCTGCGAATCTTGGAATAGAGAATGTATCACACACAGTGAGAGATATTTCATTCTTAAAATAGTATAATTATATTTTTCTTTAAAAAATATATGTTTTAATACATTCTATATAATTTAAATAGAGAGAAATATACAGATAATTAAGCCATACATTTACCATGTATTTTAAGAATACATTGACACATTTTTTTTTAAAAATCTAAGGGACATTATTCAATTAACTTTCATAACAACAATTAGGAAGAGGATGGGAGTTATTTCCCTTTCATTTCATTCAAAACCAAAAGAGGAAGTAAAAATAGCCAAATTTCCACCTACTTGCAGATCGAAAGAAAAAGTAACCGTTTTTCTAGATTATCTCTATGAAATACCATTAAATACAACAATCAAAGTAAGTTTAAAACTTTAATTTTATCCATACAGCTTCACATTTATATAAAATGAATTATTTAAGAAAGCAGTTCATGCAATATTTCAGACATTGTCTTTAATTTTAGTGTCTCCCTTTATCAATCTGTAACAAAAATACATATTAATTTTTTTTTAAATCAATTCTCTATTCTTATTAGATAGAAATATACATAATAATTTTATATACTATTTTGTAATTTTTACAATATATTATGATGTTACATATATCATAATTTCCACATAACTTAAGTCAAAATGAAAAGAGATATTTTCTCTTGATTATTTCTATAAAATACTATGAAATTCAACATTCTAAGTTAGGTTTAAAGTTTTATATACACAATTTCACATTCATATTGGATGAAATTAATTATGTAAGAAATTGTAACATGAATATTTGAAGAGTGTATTTTTTTAGTGTTTCTCTTTTTTACAAATATTTGAATTAAAACCTAATAATATAATTGAAAAAAAAATACCACAAAAAAAAAAATAGAAAAAAAGAATGCAATATTTTTTTATCAATTGATATCTACCCTGGCAACTTATTAATCATATGTTTCATAACGTCTAGGTTTGCTCTTCCGTTCTGTTCTGCTCTATAGAATGTAGGACAAATAAGTAACAAGCAAATGTATGTTAAAAAAATTGATTTGGTAGCTGACTGAAACAATTTTCTCTTTAACTAAACAATGGTAGGATACTACGTCATCGCGCACCTGCTGAATGCTCCCACTTGGACCATTTTTTCGTCGACTCGAAGGTAAAATACAATTTCATTATAAGTAAACGTAAGAGTATTAAACAATCATGTAGCGCACCAAAGAATGGCTATAGTACTTGAGATAATTGTAAAAAAAGTGTATAGATTTATTGCCTGGTTTAGGTCTGAAAACGGGATAAGTGTTTTTCTCTGAATGCTCCTACGCGGACTTTTCCCGAAACATATAAGAAATAATTTGAAAACATTCTTGAAAATTATTTTTAACGTACCGGAACATAAACCGAGTCATGTTTACCCATTATTCTAGATTATTTTCAAATATTTCTATTCAGAAGTCAGTTTTTCTTAATTCTTTTTATAAAAATGGAAAATGCTCCCACTCGGACTCAATTTCAGAGATGCTCCCACTCGGACCTAAATATATATAAATTTTGAAAGCACATTGCTGTGTTAAGTTTTTTATTATTTTTTTCAAAATATATTTATATTCAAGTTCATTTATTCATATAATCAGTTAGAATTCAATGAAACAGCATTTCAAAAATACGATACTAATTTTTAGATCACTAAAGTTGTGACATATTTTATCATAACAGTCTTATGAGAGGACCAGTTATCGGCCTAAGAATAAAAAATAGGTTCTGTAAAAAAATCGTTAAATAGAGTCGCTGAAATAAGAAACAAATTGATTATACATTTTAAAAGTGTAATAACGTTTTGTTTTGCAGAAAGTATTTGTGTTTGTGACCAGTATGGGAAACGGTATAAACCACATTGCGCCGTAAGGAAGCACATGGCAGGACATCTTGGCACGGCATAGCTGGAGCAAATATTTTTAGATACCAACAGTGGATATATCTCAGTGAGGAGGAATACTCAAGAAAACACACGAATAATAGCTCCTTGAAGTAATTGACTTTTGTTCAGTTTTAGCGTTAATTTTTGGACAATGTGTCATAAAGGATCAATTTATCTGAAACTTCACTGAAGGATAGATTACAAAAAAGTTAAATACCGCAAACAAGAATAACAACTCTCCAGTTTTGGAGTTATTATTCTTTGTTTTCACTATGATTAGTTTGCAAGGACCATACCTCTAAAGGTATTTGAGATATAAACTTGAAACTTTATATTGAACATGTTTTATAGAAGTGAATAGCAGAGCATAAGGACCAGAAGTGTTCACTTAATGCTTCTTTGTTGTTTTTTCATTGTTTTTTTTCATGGGAGTGTTATTTTTGTCATGATTTATTATGTCTAGACTATAACTTTTCATTAATTTTTGTCATTACTTGGAATTTTTCATGTATATGTAAAGGTTACTTCCCCTATGAAATATATTTTCGGCGGGGGATTTTACTGTCTGTGATTCCTTCTTGTATAATTGTTATTATTTGATCGTCATTTAAATATCCTGAAATCAATTTTCTATGGTTTTATATCATGATTATAATGCTCAAATGAAGATTTATCAATATTATATGTTCCAAAAATATTATTTTTAAAGATAATACCGAATTTACATTTCATAAAGGGAGGTAAATAGAAATATATTTTCTATAAAGTGTAAGTTGAATTCTTCAATAAGAAATGAATGCATACATCTTTGTTATCTAATTTATCTAATGTTGTTAGTTTAGGTAAAAAATACGTACACAGGATAACTTTCATAAATAAAATTGTCAAAGATGTCAATGATTGTGATGCATGCTTTATGTGCCATGGTATGGCAGTACATTGACTTTTTAACCAGTTCATGACAAAAATGATTTACATGTTGTTCTTTAATAAACTATTCAAACCAACCGATAGATACTGACTTTTTTATGTTCATACACGTACCATTATGTTGTTTTCGAATCTAAGTCACAAGTTTAACATACACCAAATCATTTGGTTCTAAATTATTAACAAGATATTAAAGTCAGCAATTATTGAATACATGCAGGCCTCTAATATGTGTACGAGTCCAACAGTATCTTAATCCAGTATGGTACTAAACAATGTATAATGACTTCTTTATAAAACACCACCATTTTTAAACATCTCAACAAAACTTTTTTCTTCAGATCCAAACTGCCCATTTAAAGTCTTATAGTCCTAGTTCTGTTGTTGGCAATAATTTTGAATCATCCCTTCGGATCCAACACAAGCCAAGTGCACCTTTTTGTAAAGTGATCCTGTCAGTTGAAACTTTGCCATGGCACCTTGTTCCTGCCCAACGACGTCATTCTTCTGAATCAAGGAAGTGATCTCTGTAAAAAGAAGGAAAAGTTTATGTCGCCAAACATATTAGTTATTGACAAAATGGTGTAAAAATTGTGAAAATAATCCATAAAAGCTTAACACAGCAATGCTCTTTCAAAATGTATATATTTTATGTTCGTGAAGTTAGCCAGACAGCCGGAACAGCCGGAGCAGCCGGAACTCATTTTTGTCAACTCAGGCTGTTTCGGTTACTCCGGCTAGCCGGAATCCGGTTCCGGCTATACAGGCTGACCAGAGATGATACGGTAAAACCAGTGCAAAAGACCATTGGCTAATTCCATAATGTAATGTCAAATTACTTATCACAACGATCTCCGGCCATTACGGCTAGTCAGAAAAACAGAAAATCAAGGCTACATAAGATAAAAAACCGACAGCAGAATGAAAAATATATGTAACGTGCACTGTGTGTCCGGGTGTCCGCGGGTATAGGTGTGTCCGTCGGGAATACTCTGGTATTTTGCCGACGGGGGGCCGAAAATCGTACTATACAGCTCATATCGGGCCAATTCCGGCTGGCCCCTTTGGGGACCAGACTCAATTCCGCAGAACCGCATATGGTGGGATGGTTAGGGGGTCTGACCGGGTGTCTGCGGGTATAGGTGTGTCCGTAGGGAATACTCTGGTATTTTGCCGACGGTGAGCCGAAAATCGTACTATACAGCTCATATCTGGCCAATTCCGGCTGGCCCCTGTGGGGACCAGACTCAATTCCGCAGAACCGCATATGGTGGGATGGTTAGGGGGTCTGACCGGGTGTCCGCGGGTATAGGTGTGTTCGTCAGGAATACTCTGGTATTTTGCCGACGGTGAGCCGAAAATCGTACAATACAGCTCATATCTGGCCAATTCCGGCCGGCCCCTGTGGAGACCAAACTCAATTCCGCAAAACGGCATATGGTGGGATGGTTAGGGGGTCTGACCGGGTGTCCGCGGGTATAGGTGTGTCCGTCGGGAATACTCTGGTATCCTGCCTCCTTATGTACTAATATTTATGTTTTTTCCTTTTATCATTTTCGTTATATTGTGAAATATTTGACCTTGATTAAATAGAAATTTCCTTAAAGTTATAATACCGTTGAACGATGATATTTTACCCTACAACTTAGTTTTCAGAAATCATCACCTAAATCATAAGTATATCCCTATTAATGATGAACTGCTATACAATTTTAATCTTATTTCGCCGAAACACTCGGATGCAACTTGATATAATATCGCCAGTTTTTGAAATCCTCGCCATTTGTAAATTCTCTCGGGCCCGATCGGTTTCATTCGGAATTAACTCATTTGCATACGGAAAAGTTCGGAAATGCTATAATTAGAAACAAGTTCGGAAATGCTTTAATTAGAAACGTCAACAAACTTGCGACCTCGATTTTAGGAGATATAATATAAATGACGTATTCAATTTTATGTTTTGTAATTTATAAACGATATGAAAAGCTATTTATTAGCTAAGGAATGTAGCTTATATCCTCGTAACGCGTTACGAAACAATCGGTAAAAGAACAAAGTCTGAGACTCTCACTAGATCTACAGTAAACAAGAAGATGGAGCTTTGGTCATGTCTATATGTCGTACGGTTGCTGTGGTTATTTGAAATAGGTAAATAACAGCCGTTCTTTATGATCGGTTCGTACCAGAAATAAAACGAACCAATTGCCAAGCTTCCATCGTAGTGCAATTGCCAAGCTTCCATCGTAGTAATATGGCATACAGTAGTGTGCGTCATGTAAATATTTTGAAACACAGACACTTGGGGTTTTGTGCTCAATCTGTATAGATGTTGAAATATGATTTTTTTTTCAAAACGGCTTATATTAAGTTTATTGATATATCTGATCAGTACATGTGCTGGGATTGACAAATATGCATTTTATTTGGATTTTAAAGGCGTTTTGAGCTCCAAACCCCCAAGTGTCTGTGTTATAAAATTATAATGAAAAGAAAGATAATTTGGCAATCTGGTGTCTAATAACCTGTATAGGGTGTCACCAGATTAAATATCCAGACAACTGCATGCAAAAGCCAATACATAGTTAACATCTACAGACTCAACCGATTGATATATGATAATGTATAATCATACTTCAATTTAATAAGCAAACAAAAATGGAAAAAGGGCCAAGTTAAAGTTCTGATGCCTATAATTTTGAAAATGATCACTGAAGACCTGATTTTATGTAAGTCTTTTGTAAAAGTGCACAGTATGGAGAATAATGTACTAATGAGAATTTTATTCCAATACAAACACTGTGCAACCTATGTAAATATTATTCTGTTAACAATGAACAGTTGCATTCCACTGAAAATAAGATTGCCAAGAATTAAATCCCAATTTCTGGTAAGAGTCATGTACACCGGTACGGCATAAAACCATAAATTTCACCACTTTGTTCAAATATTGAATTCTGCTAAAGCTGGTGCTAGGTGGGCAAGGAAGGTAACTTGCACTTTCCAACAGGCTCACCAAATAGAGCCTGCAACAGTTTCAATTTTGTCATTTTGGGCTTTCTTCAGGAATTCTTTATTTCTCTATTTTCTGATGTCAAATGTACCTTTTTAAAATTCAAATAAGATCACAGATTGTAACAATGTTTTACAAATACCTTTCAATGTTAATTTACACTCCACTTCTCTTAGCACGTTTCAGGACACATTTTGGAATGTTGTTAAAATAACAAAAACACAGATAAATTGAAACATGTATTTGAACATTGGCAGTAAAACAACAATAAAATATTTTCAAATGAACAGCATATCTTCTTTTTCTTACTCTTAAAATTGTACACCAGTGACTTCTTTACAGTTATAGTTTTATTTTTTATTCAATCCATGCTGTCTTAACAGGAAGAGAAAGTGTGAAGATGGCCAATATTGTAGAAGGAAATGAATACTATCTTAATTCCAACCAAATTTATGAACTTGAGCTAACCACTAATGGGTTTCTGGTGATGAAGGATATTATGCTTAAGCCATTGTGACCTTAGACCTTATTAACTCCAAACTAATGCTTAATTACTAATCTAAGCAATGCCCCCAGAAATGTTCAAAACCTTGGGACAATGAGTTTACATGTCACTGAGACATTGAACTTATAATCAAATGAGCCCTTCTTCAAAACTAATGGCAATCAGAATTTTTCCTTCTGAATTACATAAACTATACCTTACAATGTTACACATATTTAAAGGAAGTTAAACTTTATGCCATCTTGAGCTTTAAATCTAATTACCTCAAAATCAGTAGGTGCCATTATTTGGGGAAGGGCAATATTCCTACCAAGCCTTAAAACTTACGCTTACGCCTAAAATATTGTTTGTTCCCCACTCCCACGACCTACCTACAAATAGCACAGCTACCTAAAATATCTTATTGCCCAGGATTTGTTTACTAAAATGAAATCAGAGTGTCAATGAGAATGACATCTTTTTATCTGTCTCGTGATTTTTTAATTGTAAATATACAAATGTTGGGATATTTGTTGATTGAAACTGAAAATATGGTTCTAAATTTTCAAGTAAAACAGATGCTTTCATGCATTCACAATTTGTTTGAACTACATATAATTTTAATGAAAAATAAAACAACAACAAACATTTTGAATAACTAGAAATGTGTCCATAGGACACGGGTCCCCCCTACACGCCACTGTTCTGTCAATCTTATGACTCTAGGTCAAATATTTTTTGAAAACTAAAACTCTTTTACTAAGTAAAGGGCAAGAACCTTACAAATACTGAATAAATTCACAAGTAAACCCCAAGGTGCGTAAGTACACATGCTGACCAACATTCTTTTAAACATTCAGGCCTACAAGTTAAATACTTTTTGAGCTATGCATGAACAAGTTGAAAATTGTAAATTTATACTACTGTAAGTCAAGGGCAATAACTCTAACAAAACTGAAAAAAATCCACATGAAAGTCCCAGGTTCATAGCTTCACAGTGATGTAAATCATTATTCCTGTAATTTAGTGACGTTGATCATTATTCCTGTAAAGTTGGTTGATTCTAACTCAAGCACTCAAGGAACAAATAACAACATAATGAAACAGTTTTTACTAAGTCAAGGGAAATAACTTTACAAATACTGGATAAATCCACAAGCCAAACCCCAGGTGCAAAACTAAATATGCTGAGCAACCTTCCCGTAAGGTTTAATGACTCTATGTCAAATCCTTTTTGAGTTACATGTGACACAAGTTGAAAATTGCAAAATTTTACCAAGTCAAGGGCAATTACTCTAAAAATCCTAAATAAATCCAGACGAAAATACCCAGATGTGCAACTATACATGCTGATCAACATTCCTGTAAAGTTTCATGACTCTAGGTCAAATACTTTTTGAGTTACATGCGACACAAGTTGAAAATTGCAAAATTTTACTTAGTCAAGGGCAATAACTCTAAAAATACTAAATCCAGACGAAAATATCCAGGTGCGCAACTGCACATGCTGATCAACATTCTTGTAAAGTTTCATTACTCTAGGTCAAATACTTCTTGAGTAACATGCGACACAAGTTGAAAATTGCAAAAATTTACTAATTCAAGGGCAATAACTCTAAAAATACTAAACATATCCAGATGAAATACCCAGGTGAACAACTTCATGACTCTAGGTGAAATACGGACGGACGAACAAGGGTAAATCTAAATGGCCGCCACTAAAGTGGGGGCACAAAAATACATATTTTATCAGCCCACCTAATCTAAACTTGAATGGGATGAGGGAGTAAATACAAAGATAATTTTAAGGCTTGCCTTGTTTGATTGAACAAGGATTCTACATAAAATGCCGCTATGTCATTGGTCTAATAAACTAGATTGGACTACAAACAATTCATTGACTATTAACAACTAGATCTCCGCGAGTCGGATGTGTTGCCTTGTGAACAATATAGTTTAGGAGAAATGGCCAAGACAAAAATGAAATATGAAAATTAACAAAGGGCAATAAGATTAAAGCCACTAATAGCAAATAACAGGACTACAGATAAGCTTTTGAGTTAAGTTGGTATTTACCCCTGGACTTGACAACAGAAACAAAATTGGGTATCATTGAAAAATTTATTTATTTGTGTAGATTAACCTTAATTAGATAATGAAGTATGCTTGTTTTAGCTCAAATAAATTTCTCACAACATTCTTTAAGCTTCTGGCTTGATTCCTCTGGCTTGATAAATTAACTTAAAATGTTTTGCAAGACTGCACTGAAATATTAGATTTTTTTCGTCATTTCCTCGAAATTGACCTCAGTCTGGGTCACAATGTAATTATCTCTTCAAAGTATAAGCTTTTCCGTAAAAAATCGATATTTATATATTAAACCGGTCTACAACGGTCGAATTTGTTTGGCCGTTTTCGCCTGGTGAATTAGGGTCCGAGATATTGGAATCAAAACAAATTGGGGACTGAGCCTTTGATTTGCTTTTTTATTACTCAAAGATTTTATTTTAATTGCGTAAATTGGTCAAAATTATTGGGTAATTACGCAGATACCCTGCTTATCTGTAGCTCTGAAATAACAAGCAAAGCCAAAATTTAGACATTTAACATTGAAGGTCAAGGTCAATTATGAATGAAGGCCAAGGTTAGTCATGTCTTCTTAAAGATCTTGTTGCAAGGGTTTTGGTGACCAAGTGTGTAGACAATACACCAAGAACTTTAAAAGTTATAAACAAGGTTCAAGTTTGCAGAAGGCAACAGCAGCAACCTTCTTTTTTTTTCTTTTTTTTCTTTTTTTAAAGAAAAGCTGAGCTAAAGTGAATAATCCTTCAATTGATAAGTGCAATAAAGGTGCCAATTAATTTATACATAATGGTTGTAGGTCCATTTGCGTTAACATATAAAGATGCTGTAAACATTGAACATTCTATAATCAATAGACATATGAGCTTTGAATTAATCAGGACATATACTCCTTTCCAGTTAGGAAAATAAATCCTTTTAAAAATTTCACTCCAAACTGCTAGCATATCTTAACAAAGATAGACATATCTCCCTTGCAGAATTAATGGCTCCAACATTGGAGCCATTGGCTTCAACTTTTTTGATTGGCCAATCTGGTGGTGCAAACTAAAATTGATCCAGGGGGAACCCTGTCAATATTAATTTCTTTTATTGTACCGGATGAGAACATACCTGCAGTTGAGATACTATGTCATATTATTCAGAACACCAGCCAGATCTTTCAGACTGTGTGCATCTTGTTTCCTTTGCAGCCATGGTTTGTTCTGGGCCATGATTGTACTAGGTATTGATATATTCCATCATCTGAAAACAGAATCCATTCATGCTCAATAACTATATGAATGATGCAGACACTAAAAGATATTATTCCCTGAAATAAAATATCAAGACAAATAAGCATGCATTAAAAAATGGCAAAGAAGTCAGCCTTCAACAAGTTTTATGAAACATTACTAAGCATTTCACATTTATTTTACATATAAAATGCTTACCATAAACCTATGAAGTATTCCACATTATGCATCAAAACATCTTGCATGCATTAATTTTCTTGCAACAAATGACAATTATGTAATGCTATCTAGAATTTTATCTAAATATTTCTTGAGCAACAGAATAATCATATAAAAATATCAAACATTCAAACAAAATCAAATATATAATAATTGTTTACTTACCATGAATAGTTTATAGTTCGTAGCAGTTTTATAACTAAACCAGAAATGAATTGTTGTGGAATTCCTTTTCATTTTAGCGAAAAATATTCTACATAAGAATTGTATATATTCAGTCTTCACCAAGTTTTACTATAGGACATGAATCTGCCCTTGTTATTAACAACAAATACAGCAGTATTGCATGCAGTGATTACACCAGTCTGTTAAAAATTCTTAGTTTAAAAGGGATAGAACTTAAAAAAATATTGCATTCACAGTCATTGAATTTAAGATTTTGAGTTCACTGGCCCCAATTCCAGTTTTGAATTTATTCTACTATATATTTAAGTTATTTAACTTCATTTTCTTAAAATTTACACTGGCCCAAACTAATTTTCACTGGCCATGGGCCACCGGGCTAGTGCTAAATTCAATGACTGCTTTCATAATAACACGTATGCTCCCCTGTTTAACAATTACACGTTGTCCTGATAAGCAAGTCTTTCAAGTTTCATGTTGATACATTTCAAAATATTTAAATAATGCAATTGTATGCTGACATAGCAATCTGACATAGAATGTTATATCTTTGAAAAAAAAGCTAGAAATTAGTAATTCATGATGTTTGATTGTAACTAAGAAAGTATACTCCACTTTTGAGGAAACTGTAACTATTTTGTTGTATGGTCTGAGAATTGACTACATAACAGAATCCTTTCCAAAAACCATATATATATTTTTTCACAAGTGGATTTCAGACCTATAATGACCCTCTATTATTTTTTCACCTCAGTGAACAATTACCTATAATAATATTATGGAGTCATACAAATATCAAACTCATCATTTAAGATGACACCAAAATCTTTCAATTGGACCAAAATTAACCATGCAATGCATGTTTTTTTTTCTTCTTCTAATACAGTATTATATGCCACTTAAAAAATGTCATTATTGTTTAATATTTAAATCATATGAATATCTGATCATGATATATATGGATCACATGTTGACATGTATATATCCATTAATTGGTTCAATAAACTAATAAAAAACATGAATTCAGCAGTATTTAAGCTTAATCAGTTTTTATATGAATTATATAAGTTATGCAAGTATATAGTTATAGCAATTTTGAAAGGTATTGGGTAGATTATAACCTGTCACTTTCGACAAAAATGGTGTACTTACTCTCCTCTGCATATGCACTGAAGTCTAGGTCATCTTTGATGTCCCTGGTATTGCAACACATGATGATGATGAAATTGATTTATTTCTGTAATTGAAAATATAGCATACTAGTTCCATGGCCTAAAATCTTGACTATTCAAACCAATTCCAATACATGAATTGCTGCACTGCTTATTAGGAAGAACAACATATCTTATGCAATAGACCTCTGCAAAGAAATCCAGAATCTCTACTCAAAGAATAGGAACAGTTCCATCTGGCTGGGCGGGGATGCCAACCTTCCAGATATAGATTGGTCAACAGACAACATCCGGGGCCACCAGTATTCCGTTCCCATTAACCAGACCTTCATTGACACATTTAATGACATTGGTAGCGAACAGATAGTAAATTTTCCTACACGTAACGACAACACACTTGACATTTTCTGCACAAACAGACCAACCTTGGTGGAAAGATGCTCTCCCATCCCTGGCATAAGTGACCATGACATTGTGACTGTGGACTCTGATATTGTTCCCAGACGCCAGAAACCAGTCCAACGTCGTATTTACTTATGGAAAAAAGCTAATATACCGGCCATGAACGAAGATCTCAACAACTTCTCCCAACATTTTATACAGGAACACAACTCGAGCACCCCAATTAACTCCCTGTGGACCATCTTCAAGAAGAAGTGCTCAGACACCATCGATGAGTTTGTGCCATCTAAACTGACATCCACAAGATTCAATCAACCCTGGTGTAATCGACTGATAAGGCGTCTAGCTAGAAAGAAGATAAGAGCCTACAGGAAAGCCAGAAAATCAAAGAACGGACAGACTGGGACACTTACAGAAGCATCCAGAAACAGAATCAACAAAAGTGCCGAGAAACCAGGAACGAGTATGTTAGGAACATGGTCAGTGAGCCTGGTACCAATAACAAAAAGCTCTACTCGTACGTCAAAAGCATGAAGAGTGACAGCTCAGGCGTTGCACCACTCAAGAAAGATGGCATCAGCCATTCCGACCCATGTGCCAAAGCAGAGATACTCAACGCCCAATTCTCCTCCGTCTTTACCGAAGAAGATGTTGAGAGTCTACCGAACATGGGCCCTAACATTCAAGAAACAGCCCCTCCACTGCAGATCCATGAGAAGGGTGTCAAGAAGCTCCTGGAGAATCTCAACCTACACACGGCCTCTGGACTAGACCAGATCTCATCCAGATGTCTGAGGGAACTGCCTTCAGCCATATCACCAATGCTGACACTCATATTCCAAGCTTCACACGATCAGAGCCAAGTACCAGATGACTGGAAGGGCGCACTAGTCACACCACTATTCAAGAAGGGAGACAAGAGTAAGCCTTCAAACTATCGCACAGTCTCGCTGACATCCATCTGTTGCAAGATTATGGAGCACATTGTCCATAGCCACGTGATCAGTTTCCTCGATCATAACAACATCCTCTTCGATATGCAACATGGCTTTCGGAAGAAGAGATCATGCGAGACGCAACTGATCACCACAGTCCAGGACCTTGCAACGGTACTAAACAACAAACAGCAGATCGACGCCATCTTACTAGACTTCTCCAAGGCGTTTGACAAGGTCCCCCATCGATGTCTCTCGGCCAAGCTTCACCACTATGGAATCACAGGCAAAACTCTGGGTTGGATCAACAGCTTCCTCTCACACCGTCAACAACAAGTAGTACTCGACGGGAAGACATCCTCTCCAGCACCAGTCACATCAGGCGTCCCGCAAGGCACAGTCCTAGGGCCTCTCTTGTTTCTAGTCTACATTAACGACTTGCCGGGCAGGGTCTCCTCCACAGCACGCCTCTTCGCAGATGACTGCCTACTATATAGGACCATCAGCTCTGAGGAAGACAGCATTGCACTACAACAGGATCTTGACCGCCTACAAGAGTGGGAGCAAAACTGGTTGATGATGTTTAATCCCGACAAGTGTGAGATGATTCGCATTACCAACAAGCGGAAAGTGATAACTTGGTCCTATGCCATCCATGGCCAAACACTAAAGCAGACGAACAAGGCAAAGTATCTGGGTGTCACACTTGACAATACGCTTTCCTGGAACAGCCATATTGACGCTACTGCAAAGAAGGCGAACACCACCACTGCCTTTCTACGCAGAAACTTATCACACTGTCCACAGAACATCAAGGCGACATGTTACAAACACTGGTTAGACCTCAGCTCGAGTATGCTTCGTCAGTATGGGACCCACACACCAAGGCCAACATCAGTAAGCTCGAGAACTGCCAACAAAGAGCAGCCAGGTTCTGGACAGGTGATTATCGTCACACCAGCAGCGTTACTGCAATGATGGAAGCTCTAAGCTGGGACACTCTAGAAGCCCGCCGTCAGCAAACCAAAGCAGTGATGATGTACAGAGTCATTAACAGCCTGGTGGATATCCGAGCCCATCACAAACTGATCCCTGCTGGAGTACACACCCGAGGCCATGCCAACAGGTACCTACAACCCTTTACCTGTGTCAACTCATACAAGTATTCGTTCTTTCCTTCTCGGATCCGACTTTGGAACAGCCTACCAGAAGTCGTGATGACAGCTCCGTCCCTAGAGGTCTTCAAGACGAGGATGGGTGCGCTGCACGAGTAACTCTGGAGCATGGTGTTTTTAACCTGTTTTTAGCTGCACTTGATGTTCCCTTCACTCATGTAAATAGTCACAATTGTGCGACGATGCTCCAGAGGGGCCCAGCACATTACCCGGAAGAAGAAGGGTTGTCATTAAGGTACATCAAACTTGTGAATTTGCTACTCCTGAACATTACATGGCAGTTGCTGAATTACAAATAGAGAAGAGTTTTTATAAAAAAAAAGTTAATAGTTAATAAATATATAGGGATATATCACCATTAGAGTGAGTTATTGATTCCAAAATCAAAATATGACAATGTTGCACAATTTTGAAACTGAAAATTACCCACATACTGCTATGTCAAAATTCTGTTTAAAGACTATGAATTAAATTAAAACATTTTCATTAACATTTAGTCAATATATCAATGCAGTGCACCCGAGTGATAAAGTTTTGTTAAATAACCACCTTTACGTATTCAGAATTTTTCACGTGCTTCGGCATACATTTTTGTCCCGCCATTTTATCAAATCCTTCTGTTTTTACGTCGTTTTTCTAAAAAGGATATCATGTTTATGCTTCGCTTTAGTGAAATAAATTAAAACAGATTCATATTCCCATGAACAAAAATATTTATAGAACAGACATAAATTCACAGAATTTAAATTCGGTTGCTTTATACCTGACATAGTAATATCTTTCTTGCATTTATTTACATTTTGTCGGCTTTCTGTTGACCGCATAACGGAAGGAAGTAAAAAATATTCATACACTGAAGTAGACCTCACCTGAAAGATCGGGCAATTTTGGCGTTTTTTAATGAAAGTTACATTTCTTTTATCACTTTATTTTCGGTCCTTGTTAGAAAAAATATATATAAGCGACATATTTCAAATACACGTAATATTTCATGGAACTATGAACAATCGCGTAAGTTCTTTTAATTTTTTACAATTTGGCGGATATACATTTCGTATGGTTACCCGACTGTCGTAAGCGTGATAATAACTATTAATTGTTAGAACGGGTACCAAGTAAACTAACATGGTGGAGATGTAGACACGCTGCTGCGGAAAATTTTCTTTTCAAATGATTTTAACTTATTCACGGTAAGATCAGATGTATTGATTAAAATTTATACACTGGTACTTTGTTCAAGTTCTTTATCCCACAAATAAACAAACCGATCGGCCATGTTGTACGATGACATACCATTTACAAATAATTAACTTTCGTTTTCATTCATCAAAATGTAAACAAAAACAAGAGGTTCTCACATGGCCTGTAAAAACGATTTTATTAATTCTATTTTATTTCTTTGAAATATTTATGCAACTTTATGATTATAATATAGCTTTGAAGGTAAGTTACCCTGTCCTTTATATTGTATTATAAAAATATTTCTCAAACTCATGAAGCATGAAATGACATGAATGAAAGTGCATATGCAAGTAACTCGATATGGTGTACTGATGTGCTCAAAATTAATGAAATTTAATGTGGATATATTATTCATGGAATTTATTTCAATTGTTGTGTCATTGTATTTATTAATTTGAAAATATACCCTTATTTGAATTTTACAATTTATGAATGAAGCTGTTATATTAATTTATGTTCAGGTACTTGTGTACTGTAACACAAATGTTGACAAAATATTGTGCAGTACATGCAATCCTTTCCTATCATGATGGTTATAAACTTATATTATTGCCTTTATACACAATAAGCACCTGTAAATTGGTCTCAAATTAACTTTTGTTTACTATTTTTAAACATTAATTTTGCATAACATCCAAATAAATGAGCAAATTTAACTTGCAACTTTATTTTAAGTTTAAAAATGGCCAAAAATTATTAATATTTATTTCAGATTTTAATTGCCTTCAAGATGTATTTGAAAGGGATAGTTAATATTTTTTATACAAATTTGCAGAGCAACACGTTTGAGAAAATTAAAATTCCTTGGGAGGAGAATCAACCACCAGTGGACAGAATCAGACGGCTCTCTAAATTGGTAAAAAGGCACCGTGCTTTCTGTTTCTTCTGGAAAAGACGGAAATCCTGATGCAGTATATGAGGTGCTATATGAAGGCGAAGACGCGTCATATGAAGTAGATTCTTTGATCAAAGACTATAATGAAGGCACCTTAACTTTCATAGATTTGTAATGGTATACTTTATTTCTCTTCCAATTTATATTATACCATGTACTGTATGTTTTTATATTTAAAAATAAAATTGTATTTAAAAAATATTTAAATGTTCATTATGCATAATATCTTTTAAATATTAATATCATATTACAACAGCTTTGAATGTAATTAATACTATATAATAATTTACAGTTTCTGAATTGATGCTTTTTATGTTTAATTAATTTTGCAAGAAGGTCATGTTTCAATTCATTTTAATGAATTATTACAAGAAGGAATATTATCCTGCTTATCTTATGGATTATTGCAGTAATTTTTTTTTATCAGTAACCCATGTCCATAATAGTACACCATACTTAACCTTGCACTACTTTTGTGTACATGCTATGTAAACATTGGACTTAGATAATGCTGTGTTTACTGGCCTTATTGGAATATAAATTTTCACTTGATAAATAATTTTTTCAGGTAATGGAGATTCAGTGTCACTAAAATAGA
Organism: Ruditapes philippinarum; assembly: GCF_026571515.1. Lineage (NCBI taxonomy): Eukaryota > Metazoa > Mollusca > Bivalvia > Venerida > Veneridae > Ruditapes > Ruditapes philippinarum. The sequence goes on along the minus strand of NW_026857049.1, from coordinate 56,788 downwards.
TGTTACTTTAAAAGTTTTCATTCATCATATCACATATTCATCATAGGAAGGAACTTTATTTTGACATACAAGTTACATGTGCTGCAAACTGATTCAGGTAAGGCTTTTGTTTTTATTTTAATTTTCTTTTTCTTTTTAGGCAATGTAACAGCTTCTTTATAGGTAAAGGATTAATGCCTCAACAGTTTCCTTTTCAAATGTACCTCAGAATACTTCAGTTGAAAGTTTTAATTTTTGACCTAAAATTTTCAACAAAACAATATGGCTGACATTTGATGCACCTTAAGAATTATCTAATGTTTTCAGCACAATAATGGGTATTGTCCATAATTATTTTTCAAATCGTGAAATGCTGAAATATTACTGCGAAAATGATTCAAATGAGACAAAAATATTGATGTTTGTGCGATTTTCTAGACAACATTTTATTTTTTCTAAAATTGTAAAGGATTAGGCTCAGCCGATCTTTTATTTAACCTGTTAACAATTTATTGGTACAAAAATAACAGTGAACGAAAACTTGATACACAGACGTGGATCTGCAAGCTTAATTTCTTTATCAGAAGTCAAAACCATCCTAAAAATTATAACACAATATCTGTGTTTATATATTCTTCAGAAATTTGTTTAGCTCTAATCAGATTATATATTATAACATACTTTAATATTGTATTTGCAGGTTATAAAGTCATGTTCATAAAGTATTTAAGCAATGCTAAGAATATCCCCAATTGAGACCAACCCTGAAATACGACCACTTTGGTTCAGTCACGATGTTTGTCTTAATTGAGGGTTTTTACCTTAGTTTATCTCCATCCCACCCCCTTTCTGTCCTCTAAATAACATCGTTTCAATTCTTCTTAATTCTAAAAAAATCGATTTTGTATTCTTGATTTTTCCTTTTTAGTTTTTTCATGGTGCTCTTCACTTAGACGAAATTGTAACAAACCACATAAAAATAGTTATTGAAAGATTACACAAATAACAAAGTACACGTTTAATATATGCCTGTAATGATTTTTATTGATCATATTTAAAAAAATGTAAATTAGCAATTAAAAATAGGAAAGAAGCTTAACAAGATCAGCTTAAAATAAATAGAATAACATCGTACATTTATCTGATTTCATTTTAAAAATTTGTAACTTCATTTTATAGCAAGACTCGTTATCATTGATATACTTTATCTAAACATATACTGACTGTTTATTGTCAACAACCCCCCCCCCCCCCTCCAGAATCTAATAAATAACAAGCCTTTGTATTTACAGACATTTCCCATTTCAGTTGGATGTCTTGATAGTAAAAAAAACACAGAAAAATATGTTTTACCACAATAAATAGGATCAGCATGCTATATAATTGTATAAAAATGATCATGAACTCGTGCAGTTGAAATCGTGAATTCATGAAGTTGAAGTTGTGAATTCCTGAAGTTTAAATCGTATTTTTCGTGATTTCCGTATGTTGAAAACGTTAACTCACGAAGTTTAACTCGTGAATTAATGAAGATATAATCGGGAATTCATGTAGTTGAAATGTCCCCACTGGTCTTTCGTTTATGGGTTTCTGTTGAACTGCACCTTGGGATCATAAGAGAATGGGGTCAGCCGGAAATGGCAAGATATGAGCTGAAATGACCATGTATTGTACGATTTTCGACTCAAAATCGGCAAAATTCCAGAGTAATCCTGACGGACACACCTATACCCGCGAACACACGGTCAGCCCCATAAAAACCCAACTATATGGCATTCTGTGGAATTGGTTCTGGATATCACAGGGGACATTTAAGGAAAATGTTAAAATATGAGCTAAAATGATCATTTATATTTTGATATTTGGCTAAACGTAGCAAAATACCAGAGTATTTCTGGCAGACACAAATAAACCAGCGAACACACGGTCCCCCTAACCATCCAAATATATGAGATTCTGCGACACTGAGACTGGACCTCACAGGGGTCAGCCGAAATAGACAAGATATGAGTTGAAATGACCATTTATATCACGATCTTCGGTTCCACGTCGGCAAAATGTCACAGCATTCCCGACGAACACACCTTTGCCAGCGGCCACACGGTTAAACTCCTTAACCTTCCCACCATATTGGATTCTGTGCAATTGAGGCTGGGCCTCACAGGGGTCAGCCGGAATGCCCAGGTATGAGTTGAAATGACCATGTATAGTACGATTTTCGGCTCAACGTCGGCAAAATACCAAAGTATTCCCGACCGACATACAGTTGCCAGCGGACACACGGTCAGACCCTAACCATCCCACCATATGGGGGTTCTGGGCATTTGAGGCTGAACCTCACAGGGGTCAGTTGGAAATGACCAGAATTGATTTGAAATGACAATGTATTGCACGATTTTCGGCTCAACGTCGGCAAAATACCAAAGTATTCCCGACCAACACACCTTTGCCAGCGGCCACACGGTTAAACTCCATAACCTTCCCACCATATAGGGTTCTGTGCTATTGAGGCCGGGCCCCACAGGGGTCAGCCGGAATTGGCCAGATATGAGTTGAAATGACCATGTATTGCACGATTTTCGGCTCAACGTCGGCAAAATACCAAAGTATTCCCGACGGACACACCTATGCCAGCGGTCACACGGTCAGACCCCTAAACATCCAAACAATATAGGGGTTCTGTGCAATTGAGGCTGAGCCTCACAGAGGGCAGTCGTAATTGGCCAGATATTAATTGAAATGACGATGTATGGTACGATTTTCGGCTCAACGTCGGCAAAATACCAAAGTATTCCTGACGGGCACACCTTTGCCAGCGGACACACGCCTATACTCCCTAACCACCCCACCATATGGGGTTCTGTGCAATTGAGGCTGAGCCTCACAGGGGTTAGCCGGAAATGGCCAGATATGTGTTGAAATGACCATGTATAGTACGATCTTCGGCTCAACGTCGACAAAATGATACAGCATTCCCGACGGCGAACCTTTGCCAGCGGTCCCGCTGTCACAACTTGCACGACACAAATATTCATAAAATAGTTCCTGGATTATTTTTTCATCTTTGATAGCCTTCATTTTGGTTATTCTGGCCAGCCGGAATAGCCAGAGATCGAGGTGATAAATAATTTGAAGCTACATTATAGAATTATCCAATTGTCTATTGCACAGGTTCTACTGAATATTCTCTGGCTAGCCGATTCAGCCGGAACCGGATTCTGGCTAGCCGGAGTAGCCGGAACAGCCGGACGAGACAAAATTTTGTTCCGGCTGTTCCGGCTGCTCCGGCTGTCTGGTTTACTTCACGAACATTATAAAAATCAAGGCTACATCAGATGAAAAAACCGACAGCAGATTGAAGAATATATGTGTCGTGCATTGTGTGCCTGGGTGTCTGCAGGTATAGGTGTGTCCGTCGGGAATACTCTTGTATTTTGCCTACATTGAGCCGAAAATCAAACTACACAGCTCATATCTGGCCAATTCCGGCTGGCCCCTGTGGGGACCAGACTCAATTACGCAGAACCCCATATGATGGGATGGTTAGGGGGTCTGACCGGGTGTCCGCGGGTATAGGTGTGTCCGTCGGGAATACTCTGGTATTTTGCCGACGTTGAGCCGAATATCGTACCACACAGCTCATATCTGGCCAATTCCGGCTGGCCCCTGTGGGGACCAGACTCAATTACGCAGAAGCCAAAATGGTGGGATGGTTAGGGGGTCTGACCGGCTGTCCGCGGGTATAGGTTAGTCCGTCGGGAATACTCTGGTATTTTGCTGACGTTGAGCCGAATATCGTTCTAGACAGCTCATATCGGGCCAATTCAAGCTGGTCCCTGTCTGGACCAGACTCAGTATCGCAGAACTGCACATAGTGGGATGGTAAGGGGGTCTGACCGGATGTCCGCGGGTTAAGGTGTGTCCGTCGGGAATACTCTGGTATTTTGCCGACGTTGAGCCGAATATCGTACTACACAGCTCATATCTGGCCATTTCCGGCTTGACCATGTGGGGACCAGACTCAATTACGCTGAACCCAGTATGGTGGGATTATTAGGGGGTCTAACCGGGTGTCCGCGGGTATAGTTGTGTCCGTCGGTAATACTCTGGTATTTTGCCGACGTGAAGCCGAAAATCATACCGGTGCTTCCCCGGTCGTTTCCGGATGACGCCGGAATAGCCCCGGTTGACACAGGCAGAGCCCAGTTCGATCCAGACAGAGCCCCGACAGAGCCCAGGACGATCCAAGCAGAGCCCCAGTAGAACCCCGGTGGATTGAACACTGGCGAAAATGATTACATTGATACATAATTTTTATCTAATATAATATCTATTGTTCCAGAAAAGTAATTGATGGTGATTTTCTGGCTCTACCGGGGTCTAACGTAGTTCCATCGTCATCCTCCGGAGCTCTGCCGGCATCCTCCGGGGCTCTGCTGGCATTCATCGGGGCTCTGCAGGCATTCATCGGGGCTCTACCGTAGCTCTACCGGCTATATCATACCCCGGATCGTCCCCGGTTTGTGCCGGCAGAGCTACGGTGCTTCCCCGGTGTTACCCCGGTCGTGATATTTAATATTTTATTCAAGCCGGGGTCGAATGCCGGATGTTCCCGGATCTAACGGGGCTCTGCCGGGATGTAAGTGAGACTTAAGCTTTATTAAAATAGAGATTCTAATGTATAAAATTCCATTTGGTCTGATTTAAATATCAATTATAATAATTATGATCTGCATAATTCAACCATCATAAGAAATGAATTCTTTACGCATATAAATATGCCGAAAGCAAAATTAAACCACAGTGACGCAAAAAAATTACTTTCTCACCTTATTTCATATAATAACCCAATAACATTTGCTAACACCGTCATGCCAAAGAGAATTCAAACAGAAAATAACAACTAATTTGTGGTTTATTACAGGTAGGTGTTGAGTTTAACATCAGTAGCCTCAATAGTGGGTTTAAAAAAAAAAAATAATGAATTTGGGACTGAATCTGGTGGTTTTAAAAGTGGATAAACAGGGTGGTCTTAATTCTGAATCATGTAACCATTGAGATAAAGAACAGAAAATACCGTTCTTTTATTAAATGGTCCAAATGGCGGGGTGGTATTTATTCCGGGATGGTCTTAAGAACAGAGAGTCTACCGTATAAAATATAATTTGCTGCGGATAGCCGGGCAGTTTGAACAAGGACAATATAAATATAAAATATTCTAGAGTTGCCTGCTTTCATCAAACATTGTTCTATTTGATTCATCGTTATATAATTTAATGTATGTGCATAGTGAATGCTCTATTCAATCATGAACAACCGCGTAATGCTCAGCTTTGATATATGTAATTTACAAAGTTGTCTCCCTGTAAATATTATCACCATTTGTAATTCAGTTTCAATTTAGTTTTAGAGTATTAGTTTCGAACTGGCCAGGGTCAAATTTACAAGTAAAATCAAATTTGAAATTATATTAGATAGTTGAGATGTTGAGCTTCTAAATATCTTTATGTGCTACATTTCAAGTTTAAGTGCTTAGAATCGCGTTTCAAATAATAAGGCTTTTATCATAATTAGGAAAAAATGCGGGAAAACTCATCATAAGATCTAATAATATTATTTGCAAATATGTCTTTATCTCCTGTTTGAGTTAATTTATATTTAATAAAGGCCAAATTTTCAGATTTGAACAAAAATGGTAAAAGGTAGAAACAATACATTAATGAAAAAATATTAGTATATAAGGAGGCAGGATACCAGAATATTCCCGACGGACACACCTATACCCGCGGACACCCCGTCAGACCCCCTAACCATCCCACCATGTGCGGTTCTGCGTTATTGAGTCTGGTCCCCACAGGGGCCGGCCGGAATTGGCCCGATATGAGCTGTCTAGAACGATTTTCGGCTCAACGTCGGCAAAATACCAGAGTATTCCCGACGGACACACCTATACCCGCGGACACCCCGTCAGACCCCCTAACCATCCCACCATGTGCGGTTCTGCGTAATTGAGTCAGGTCCCCACAGGGGCCAGCCGGAATTGGCCCAATATTAGCTGTCTAGAATGATTTTCGGCTCAACGTCGGCAAAATACCAGAGTATTCCCGACGGACACACCTATACCCGCAGACACCACGTCAGACCCCCTAACCATCCCACCATCTGCGGTTCTGCGTAATTGAGTCTGGTCCCCACAGGGGCCAGCCGGAATTGGCCCGATATGAGCTGTCTAGAACGATTTTCGGCTCAACGTTGGCAAAATACCAGAGTATTCTCGACGGACACACCTATACCCGCGCACACCCCGTCAGACCCCTAACCATCCCACCATGTGCGGTTCTGTGTAATTGAGTCTGGTCCCCCGAAGGGGCCAGCCATAATTAACACGACATGAGCTGTCTAGAACGATTTTCGGCTCAACGTCGGCAAAATACCAGAGTATTCCCGAGGGACACACCTTTACCCGCGGACACCCCGTCAGACCCCCTCACCATCCCACCATGTGCGGTTCTGCGATACTGAGTCTGGTCCCTACAGGGCCAGCCGGAATTGGCCCGATATGAGCTGTCTAGAACGATTTTCGGCTCAACGTCAGCAAAATACCAGAGTATTCCCGACGGACACACCTATACCTGCGAACACCCCGTCAGACCACCTAACCATCCCACCATGTGCGGTTCTGCGTAATAGAGCCTGGTCCCCACAGGGGCCATCCGGAATTGGCCCGATAAGAGCCGTCTAGAACGATTTTCGGCTCAAACGTCGGCAAAATACCAGAGTATTCCCGACGGACACACCTATACCCGCGGACACCCCGTCAGACCCGCTAACCATCTCACCATGTGCAGTTTTGCGTAATTGAGTCTGGTCCCCACAGGGGCCAGCCGGAATTGGCCCGATATGGGCTGTCTAGAACGATTTTCGGCTCAACGTCGGCAAAATACCAGAGTATTCCCGACGGAAACATTTATAGTTACGGACATCCCGTCAGACCCCCTAACCATCCCACCATATGCGGTTCTGCGTAATTGAGTCTGGTCCCCACAGGGGCCAGCCGGAATTGGCCCGATATGAGCTGTCTAGAACGATTTTCGGCTCAACGTCGGCAAAATACCAGAGTATTCCCGACGGACACACCTATACCCGCGGACACCCCGACAGACCCCCTAACCATACCACCATGTGCAGTTCTGCGAAATTGAGTCTGGTCCCACAGCGGCCAGCCGGAATTGCCCCGATATGAGCTGTCTAGAACGATTTTCGGCTCAACGTCGGCAAAATACCAGAGTATTCCCGACGGACACACCAATACCAGCGGACACCCCGTCAGACCCCCTAACCATCCCACCATGTGCAGTTCTGCGTAATTGAGTCTGGTCCCCACAGGGGCCAGCCGGAATTGGCCCGATATGAGCTGTCTAGGTTGATTTTCGGCTCAACATCGGCAAGATACCAGAGTATTCCCAACGGACACACCTATACCCGCGGACACCCCGTAAGACCCCCTAACCATCCCACTATGTGCGGTTCTGCGAAATTGAGTCTGGTCCCCACAGGGGCCAGCTGGAATTGGCCCGATATGAGGTGTCTAGAACGATTTTCGGCTCAACGTCGGCAAAATACCAGAGTACTCCCGACGGACACTCCTATACCTAAGGACACCCCGTCAGACCCCCTAACCATACCACCATGTGCAGTTCTGCGTAATTGAGTCTGGTCCCCACAGGGGCCAGCCGGAATTGGCCCGATATGAGCTGTCTAGAACGATTTTCGGCTCAACGTCGGCAAAATACCAGAGTATTCCCGACGGACACACCTATACCCGCGGACATCCCGTCAGACCCCCTAGCCATCCCACCATGTGCGGTTCTGCGTAATTGAGTCTGGCCCCACAGGGGCCAGCCGGAATTGGCCCGATATGAGCTGTCTAGAACGATTTTTCGGCTCAACGTCAGCAAAATACCAGAGTATTCCCGACGGACACACCTATACCCGCAGACACCCTGTCAGACCCCCTAACCATCCCACCATGTGCGGTTCTGCGTAATTGAGTCTGGTCCCCACAGGGGCCATCTGGAATTGGCCCGATATGAGCTGTCTAGAACGATAGTCAGCTCAACGTCGGCAAAATACCAGATTATTCCCGACGGACACACCTATACCCGCGGACACCCCGTCAGACCCCCAACCATCCCACCATGTGCGATTCTGCGATATTGAGTCTGGTCCCCACAGGGGCCAGCCGGAATTGGCCCGATATGAGCTGTCTAGAACGATTTTCGGCTCAACGTCGGCAAAATACCAGAGTATTCCCGACGGACACACCTATACCCGCGGACACCCCGTCAGACCCGCTAACCATCTCACCATGTGCGGTTTTGCGTAATTGAGTCTGGTCCCCACAGGGGCCAGCCGGAATTGGCCCGATATGGGCTGTCTAGAACGATTTTCGGCTCAACGTCGGCAAAATACCAGAGTATTCCCGACGGAAACATTTATAGGCGCGGACAACCCGTCAGACCCCCTAACCATCCCACCATATGCGGTTCTGCGTAATTGAGTCTGGTCCCCACAGGGGCCAGCCGGAATTGGCCCGATATGAACTGTCTAGAACGATTTTCGGCTCAACGTCGGCAAAATACCAGAGTATTCCCGACGGACACACCAATACCAGCGGACACCCGGTCAGACCCCCTAACCATCCCACCATGTGCAGTTCTGCGTAATTGAGTCTGGTCCCCACAGGGGCCAGCCGGAATTGGCCCGATATGAGCTGTCTAGGTTGATTTTCGGCTCAACATCGGCAAGATACCAGAGTATTCCCAACGGACACACCTATACCCGCGGACACCCCGTCAGACCCCCTAACCATCCACTATGTGCGGTTCTGCGAAATTGAGTCTGGTCCCACAGGGGCCAGCTGGAATTGGCCCGATATGAGGTGTCTAGAACGATTTTCGGCTCAACGTCGGCAAAATACCAGACTACTCCCGACGGACACTCCTATACCTAAGGACACCCCGTCAGACCCCCTAACCATACCACCATGTGCAGTTCTGCGTAATTGAGTCTGGTCCCCACAGGGGCCAGCCGGAATTGGCCCGATATGAGCTGTCTAGAACGATATTCGGCTCAACGTCGGCAAAATACCAGATTATTCCCGACGGACACACCTATACCCGCGGACACCCCGTCAGACCCCCAACCATCCCACCATGTGCGATTCTGCGTTATTGAGTCTGGTCCCCACAGGGCCAGCCGGAATTGGCCCGATATTGAGCTGTCTAGAACGATTTTCGGCTCAACGTCGGCAAAATACCAGAGTATTCCCGACGGACACACCTATACCCGCGGACACCCCGTCAGACCCGCTAACCATCTCACCATGTGCGGTTTTGCGTAATTGAGTCTGGTCCCCACAGGGGCCAGCCGGAATTGGCCCGATATGGGCTGTCTAGAACGATTTTCGGCTCAACGTCGGCAAAATACCAGAGTATTCCCGACGGACACAACCTATACCCGCAGACACCCTGTCAGACCCCCTAACCATCCCACCATGTGCGGTTCTGCGTAATTGAGTATGGTCCCCACAGGGGCCATCTGGAATTGGCCCGATATGAGCTGTCTAGAACGATATTCGGCTCAACGTCGGCAAAATACCAGATTATTCCCGACGGACACACCTATACCCGCGGACACCCCGTCAGACCCCCAACCATCCCACCATGTGCGATTCTGCGTTATTGAGTCTGGTCCCCACAGGGGCCAGCCGGAATTGGCCCGATATGAGCTGTCTAGAACGATTTTCGGCTCAACGTCGGCAAAATACCAGAGTATTCCCGACGGACACACCTATACCCGCGGACACCCCGTCAGACCCGCTAACCATCTCACCATGTGCGGTTTTGCGTAATTGAGTCTGGTCCCCAGAGGGGCCAGCCGGAATTGGCCCGATATGCGCTGTCTAGAACGATTTTCGCCTCAACGTCGGCAAAATACCAGAGTATTCCCGACGGAAACATTTATAGGCGCGGACATCCCGTCAGACCCCCTAACCATCCCACCATATGCGGTTCTGCGTAATTGAGTCTGGTCCCCACAGGGGCCCAGCCGGAATTGGCCCGATATGCGCTGTCTAGAACGATTTTCGCCTCAACGTCGGCAAAATACCAGAGTATTCCCGACGGAAACATTTATAGGCGCGGACATCCCGTCAGACCCCCTAACCATCCCACCATATGCGGTTCTGCGTAATTGAGTCTGGTCCCCACAGCGGCCAGCCGGAATTGCCCCGATATGAGCTGTCTAGAACGATTTTCGGCTCAACGTCGGCAAAATACCAGAGTATTCCCGACGGACACACCAATACCAGCGGACACCCCGTCAGACCCCCTAACCATCCCACCATGTGCAGTTCTGCGTAATTGAGTCTGGTCCCCACAGGGCCCCAGCCGGAATTGGCCCGATATGAGCTGTCTAGGTTGATTTTCGGCTCAACATCGGCAAGGATACCAGAGTATTCCCAACGGACACACCTATACCCGCGGACACCCCGTAAGACCCCCTAACCATCCCACTATGTGCGGTTCTGCGGAAATTGAGTCTGGTCCCCACAGGGGCCAGCTGGAATTGGCCCGATATGAGGTGTCTAGAACGATTTTCGGCTCAACGTCGGCAAAATACCAGAGTACTCCCGACGGACACTCCTATACCTAAGGACACCCCGTCAGACCCCCTAACCATACCACCATGTGCGGTTCTGCGTAATTGAGTCTGGTCCCCACAGGGGCCAGCTGGAATTGGCCCGATATGAGCTGTCTAGAACGATTTTCGGCTCAACGTCGGCAAAATACCAGAGTATTCCCGACGGACACACCTATAACCGCGGACACCCCGTCTGACCCCCTAGCCATCCCACCATGTGCGGTTCTGCGTAATTGAGTCTGGTCCCCACAGGGGCCCAGCCGGAATTGGCCCGATATAAGCTGTCTAGAACGATTTTCGGCTCAACGTCAGCAAAATACCAGAGTATTCCCCGACGGACACATCTATACCCGCAGACACCCTGTCAGACCCCCTAACCATCCACCATGTGCGGTTCTGCGTAATTGAGTCTGGTCCCCACAGGGGCCATCTGGAATTGGCCCGATATGAGCTGTCTAGAACGATATTCGGCTCAACGTCGGCAAAATACCAGATTATTCCCGACGGACACACCTATATACCGCGGACACCCCGTCAGACCCCCAACCATCCCACCATGTGCGATTCTGCGTTATTGAGTCTGGTCCCCACAGGGGCCAGCCGGAATTGGCCCGATATGAGCTGTCTAAAACGATTTTTCGGCTCAACGTCGGCAAAATACCAGAGTATTCCCGACGGACACACCTATACCCGCGGACACCCCATCAGACCCCCTGACCATCCCACCATGTGCAGTTCTGCGTAATTGAGTCTGGTCCCCACAGGGGCCAGCCGGAATTGGCCCGATATGAGCTGTCTAGATTGATTTTCGGCTCAACGTCAGCAAAATACCAGAGTATTCCCGACGGACACACCTATACACGCGCACACCCCGTCAGACCCCCTAACCATCCCACCATGTGCGGTTCTACGTCGTGGGTCTGGTCCCCACAGGGGGCAGCCGGAATTGGCCCAATATGAGCTGTCTAGAACGATTTTCGGCTCAACGTCGGCAAAATACCAGAGTATTCCCGACGGACACACCTATACCCGCGGACACCCCGACAGACACCCTATCCATCCCACCATGTGCGGTTCTGTGTAATTGAGTCTGCTCCCCACAGGGGCCGGCCGGAATTGGCCCGATATGAGCTGTCTAGAACGATATTCGACTGAACGTCATCAAAATACCAGAGTATTCCCGACGGACACACCTTTACCCGCGGACACCTAGGGGGTTCTGCGTAATTGAGTCTGGTCCCGAAAGAGCCAGCCGGAATTGGCCCGATATGAGCTGTCTATATTGATTTTCGGCTCAACGTCGGCAAAATTCCAGAGTATTCCCGACGGACACACCTATACCCGCGGACACCCCGTCAGACCCCCTAACCATCCCACCATGTGCAGTTCTGCGTAATTGAGTCTGGTCCCCACAGGGGCCAGCCGGAATTGGCCCGATATGAGCTGTCTAGGTTGATTTTCGGCTCAACATCGGCAAGATACCAGAGTATTCCCAACGGACACACCTATACCCGCGGACACCCCGTAAGACCCCCTAACCATCCCACTATGTGCGGTTCTGCGAAATTGAGTCTGGTCCCCACAGGGGCCAGCTGGAATTGGCCCGATATGAGGTGTCTAGAACGATTTTCGGCTCAACGTCTGCAAAATACCAGAGTACTCCCGACGGACACACCTATACCTGAGGACACCCGTCCGACCCCCTAACCATACCACCATGTGCGGTTCTGCGTAATTGAGTCTGGTCCCCACAGGGGCCAGCCGGAATTGGCCCGATATGAGCTGTCTAGAACGATTTTCGGCTCAACGTCGGCAAAATACCAGAGTATTCCCGACGGACACACTTATACCCGCGGACACCCCGTCAGACCCCCTCACTATCCCACCATGTGCGGTTCTGCGTAATTGAGTCTGTTCCCCACAGGCGCCAGCTGGAATTGGCCCAATATGAGCTGTCTAGAACGATTTTCGGCTCAACGTCGGCAAAATACCAGAGTATTCCCGACGGACACACCTATACCCGCGGACACAGATGGTTAGGGGGTCTCTCGGGGTGTCCGCGGGTATAGGTGTGACCCCTAACCATGTGCGGTTCTGTGTAATTGAGTCTGTTCCCACAGGGGCCGGCCGGAATTGGCCCGATATGAGCTGTGTAGAACGATATTCGGCTGAACGTCATCAAAATACCAGAGTATTCCCGACGGACACACCTTTACCCGCGGACACCTAGGGGGTTCTGCGTAATTGAGTCTGGTCCCGAAAGGGGCCAGTCGGAATTGGCCCGATATGAGCCGTCTAGAACGATTTTCGGCTCAACGTCAGCAAAATACCAGAGTATTCCCGACGGACATACCTATACCCGCGGACACCCCGTCAGACCCCCTAACCATCCCACCATGTGCGGTTCTGCGTTATTAAGACTGGTCCCCACAAGGGCCAGCCGGAATTGGCCCGATATGAGCTGTCTAGAACGATTTTCGGCTCAACGTCGGCAAAATACCAGAGTATTCCCGACGGACACACCTACACCCGCTGACACCCCGTCAGACCCCCCAACCATCCCATCATGTGCGATTCTGCGTTATTGAGTCTGGTCCCCACAGGGGCCAGCCGGAATTGGCCCGATATGAGCTGTCTAGAACGATTTTCGGCTCAACGTCGGCAAAATACCAGAGTATTCCCGACGGACACACCTATACCCGCGGACACCCCGTCAGACCCCCTAACCATCCCACCATGTGCGGTTCTGCGTAATTGAGTCTGGTCCCCACAGGGGCCAGTCGGAATTGGCCCGATATGAGCTGTCTAGAACGATTTTCAGCTCAACGTCAGCAAAAATACCAGAGTTTTCCCGACGGACACACCTATACCCGCGGACACCCCGTCAGACCCCTAACCATCCCACCATGTGCGGTTCTGCGTAATTGAGTCTGGTCACCACAGGGGAGAGCCGGAATTGGCCCGATATGAGCTGTCTAGATTGATTTTCGGCTCAACGTCGGCAAAATACCAGAGTATTCCCGACGGACACACCTATACCCGCGGACACCCCGTCAGACCCCCTAACCATCCCACCATGTGCGGTTCTGCGTAATTGAGTCTGGTCCCCATAGGGGCCAGCCGGAATTGGCCCGATATGAGCTGTCTAGAACGATTTTCAGCACAACGTTGGCAAAATACCAGAGTATTCCCGACTGACACACCTATACCCGCGGACACAACGTCAGACCCCCTAACAATCCCACCATGTGCGGTTCTGCGTAATTGAGACTGGTCCCCACAGGGGAGAGCCGAAATTGGCCCGATATGAGCTGTCAAGATTGATTTTCGGCTCAACGTCGGCAAAATACCAGAGTATTCCCGACGGACACACCTATACCCGCGGACACCCCGTCAGACACCCTTACCATCCACCATGTGCGGTTCTGCGTAATTGAGTCTGGTCCCCACAGGGGCCAGCCAGATTTGGCCCAATATGAGCTGTCTAGAACGATATTCGGCTCAACGTCGGCAAAATACCAGAGTAATTCCGACGGACACACCTATACCCGCGGACACCCCGTCAGACCCCCTAACCATCCAACCATGTTGCAGTTCTGCGTAATTGAGTCTGGTCCCCTACAGGGGCCAGCCGGAATTAGCCCGATATGAGCTGTCTAGAACGATATTCGGCTCAACGTCGGCAAAAATTCCAGAGTATTCCGGACGGACATACCTATACCCGCGGACACCCCGTCAGACCCCTAACCATCCCACCATGTGCGGTTCTGCGTTATTAAGACTGGTCCCCACAGGGGCCAGCCGGAATTGGCCCGATATGAGCTGTCTAGAACGATTTAAGGCTCAACGTCGGCAAAATACCAGAGTATTCCCGACGGACACACCTATACCCGCGGACACCACGTCAGACCCTCTAACCATCCCCACCATGTGCAGTTCTGCGTAATTGAGTCTGGTCCCCACAGGGGAGAGCCGGAATTGGCCCGATATGAGCTGTCTAGATTGATCTTCGGCTCAACGTCGGCAAAATACAAGAGTATTCCCGACGGACACACCTATACCCGCGGACACCCCGTCAGACACCCTTACCATCCCACCATGTGCGGTTCTGCGTAATTGAGTCTGGTCCCCACAGGGGCCAGCCGGATTTGGCCCAATATGAGCTGTCTAGAACGATTTTCGGCTCAACGTTGGCAAAATACCAGAGTAATTCCGACGGACACACCTATACCCGCGGACACCCGTCAGACCCCCTAACCATCCAACCATGTGCAGTTCTGCGTAATTGAGTCTGGTCCCTACAGTGGCCAGCCGGAATTAGCCCGATATGAGCTGTCTAGAACGATTTTCGGCTCAACGTCGGCAAAATACCAGAGTATTCCAGACGGACACACCTATACCCGCGGACACCCCGTCAGACCCCCTAATCATCCAACCATGTGCGGTTCTGCTTAATTGAGTCTGGTCCCCACAAGGGCCAGCCTGAATTGGCCTGATATGAGCTTTCTAGAACGATTTTCAGCTCAACGTCGGCAAAATACCAAAGTATTCCCGACGGACACACCTATACCCGCGGACACCCCGTCAGACCCCCTAACCATCCCACCATGTGCGGTTCTGCGTAATAAAGTCTGGTCCCCACAGGGGCCAGCCGGAATTGGCCCGATATGAGCCGTCTAGAACGATTTTCGGCTCAACGTACGCAAAATACCAGAGTATTCCCGACGGACACCCCTATACCCGCGGACACCCCGTCAGACCCCTTAACAATCCCACCATGTGCAGTTTTGCGTAATTGAGTCTGATCCCCACAGGGGCCAGCCGGAATTGGCCCGATATGAGCTGTCTAGAACGATTTTCGGCTCAACGTCGGCAAAATACCAGAGTTTTCCAGACAGACACACCTTTAACCGCGGACACCCCGTCAGACCCCCTAACCATCCAACCATGTGCGGTTTTGCGTAATTGAGTCTGGTCCCCGCAGGGGCCAGCCGGAATTGGCCCGATATGAGCTGTCTAGAACGATTTTCGGCTCAACGTCGGCAAAATACTAGAGTATTCCCGACGGAAACACCTATACCCGCGGACACCCCGTCAGACCCCCTAACCATCCCACCATGTGCGGTTCTGCGTAATTGAGTCTGGTCCCCAGAGGGGCCAGCCGGAATTGGCCCGATATGAGCTGTCTTGAACGATTTTCGGCTCAACGTCGGCAAAATACCAGAGTATTCCCGACGGACACACCTATACCCTTGGACACCCCGTCAGACCCCCTAACCATCCCACCATGTGCGGTTCTGCGTTATTGAATTTGTTCCCCACAGAGGCCATTCGGATTTGGCCCGAAATGAGCTGTCTAGAACGATTTTCGGCTCAACGTCGGCAAAATACCAGAGTATTTCCGACGGACACACCTATACCCCCGGACTCCCCGTCAGACCCCCTAACCATCCCACCATGTGTGGTTCTGCGTAATTGAGTCTGGTCCCCATAGGGGCCAGCCGGAATTGGCCCGATATGAGCTGTCTAAAACGATTTTCGGCTCAACGTCGGCAAAATACCAGAGTATTCCCGACGGACACACCTATACCCGCGGACACCCGGACACACAATGCACAACACATATTCTTCAATCTGCTGTCGGATTTTTTTCATCTGATGTAGCCTTGAATTTTATTTTTCTGGCTATCCGTAATAGCCGGAGATCGTTGTGATAAGAAATTTGACATTAAATTATGGAATTAGTCAGTGGTCTTTTGCACAGGTTTTACCGTATCATCTCTGGCCAGCCTGTATATCCGGAACCGGATTCCGGCTAGTTCATCCATAGTTTTATGTCTACTTATTACATCTATGTTATATGATGACTTCAAAAGTAGTTGTGTATCTTTTCTCCAGGACTTCATATCTTGGCGGAAGGATTAAAGATGTACTACATTTCTTTTTAAGTGGACAATTTCAACGGTGTCAAAACAAATTGAAATTTTGTGAAGAAAGAAGATGTCTAACATATCATATACATGTATTTCGAATGGTGCGAAATTTGACTAGGTCGATATCTTGTACATAGGCAGGGACAAATCAGTGAACATACCACGGGTTAATAATAATAATAATAATGATGATGATAATAATAATAATAATGATAATGATGATGATGATAATGATGATGATGATGATGATGATGATGATGATGATGATGATTATTATGATGATGATGATGATGATGATGATGATGATGATGATAAAAATGAAATCACTTTTTTATAAGTGAACAAATTTTGAATGACAACTTAAACGAGTATTTTTTCATATGACCTTCCAAAGAAAGAAAAAAGAATGATAATCATTTATTGTAATTATTGCATTAATAATAATAATAATAATAATAATAAAAAAAACAATAATAAAAAGCAACAGCAACAGACTAAATCATTATTACACTAAAACATTTATTCACCAATCATTCAATTTCATGAATAAATTATTCAAAGGGAGTATTTGTATTTGAGAGTTATTATACAGACACTCGTCGTAGCCAAAAAAGTTATGTGATGTTGAAATCACATTCAGTTACATGTGCTTTCAAAACTTCAAAACTGATACAAAAGATAAAACAGATTGATATATTTCAATAAAAATTCACGTAAAATATAATTCAATAGAGATTGAAAAAAACTGTAATTAGTAAAAAGGATATTTAAGTCAGAAATCAATACGGTATATGGTAGAATAAGAACATATGTATGTCAGCTAAGGTTATTTTTAACGCTGATAAAATAAATACCTAATATCGAATTTAGGTAAACCCTAGTTTCATTTTCTATTTACTTTGGCAGCACGAAGATTCAAGTGAAATGTAATTTGTTTTGTTCTGGGAACACTTTACCATAATAGTGTGGTAAGTTACATTTGAATTTTATGATCAAAGTATGAAAGATTAATAATGCTCTATATGGAAAAATGTACTGACATGGTATTCATTTTTCAATGACCTTTAATGGGCATAAATTTAACGAGAGAGTGAGTGTGTAAGAGAGGCGACTGTTTAGTAAAAAACTATTAATAATTAAAGGCTGTTAAGGTGATTCCGCTTTGTCAGCCATGTTTGTTTTCAAAAGTGAAGTAGGCCAAATTCATATAACAACAAAGCTCTTATTGTAAAATGATGAACCATTTGAAAGTTTCCAGGTTTATATTTTAAGGACAATTATAAACAAAAATAAAAATGATAACAATAAGAATATTTACCATGAATGTGCTACATTTCTGAAGACCAAAAACATTATGTTGCAAAGTTTTATGCACATTTCATGAATGGCAAAATCCTATTTAAATAATTTAAAAATGTTATTTACCAGTAGGAAAGCAAAATATAGCCTGATACCTCTATTGTTAACAAGATGATTAACATTATTTTCTTTTTCAATATACCTAGACATGAGATCATCGTCGGAAACCACGGTACACATTCCGAATACACTACATTTAATACATGTATACGGTAAAATGCCTGGGTCACCGAAGATGACATGAGATATAATCAAGGAAAATATTGCTATAAAACGTATTTACCATTAGAAAAACAAAACATAGCCATATATCTCTATTCTAATCAAGATGTTTAAAACAACATTTATTGTTTCATTTTTTTTCTTATTTCAACATACCTAAACATAAGATATAATCAAGGAACAAGGAAAATATCATTTTTAAAACGATCTGTATGAAAACAACACAACAGATTAAATGTTTAAGTGCAACAACAATCTATAGCATCAAAACCACACCTTAAATTTATTGATACGCGATCACTTAGGTTCATAAAAAATCAAAAATTTTAAAAGTGCATTATGTTAATATTAGAGAATAATTGTTTTTGACAATTTTTCCTTAATTTTACTCTTTAAAATTCATCCGATATATTTTAGTTATATTATTACGCAGTTAAAATTAATGCCTTACTAGTCTGACAGAAATTCAAGTCAAAACCTTAGAAAAAAGAAAAATAACATATAGGATTTTGTATCCCATATGAACAGGAAAATTACGGTTTATTTAAAGCAAGAGTGGAATGAAGTTCTAAATGAGAAAAAAAAGAAGAAAAAACATTCTCTCATATGACTTTACTTTGTTTTTATTGTAATTTCATCTCTATTCTGTCTTACAAACAACTACGGGATTAAATATGAAAAGGCTGACACGTATTCCTTTGTACTACAAAAGTTCCAGACAAACATAAAGTTCAGCGATGTTTATAAGCATTAAAACATTTGTTTTTTAAGTTTTAAAAATGATTATCCTTAATAAAATCCGCATAGGGTGGTATAAATCGATTTTTTATGGTAATTCAAACTTAACCTACTTAAAAAATTGATTATTTGTATTAGAAATAAAAAAAAACACAATAGGAAACTTCTCGCTAAAATTTCTTCTCGTGTTCTTTTCTCTTACGTGTATGTGCTTTACTCGCCTTTGATTGTATGAACATATATTTGACAAAGGTTACATCGTAAGCAAACCTATGGAATCGATAAGCAGATCGATCTGCATCATTTTTTTTTTCACGTCATTTTTTAAATTTTAATTTCTCGAAACTCTAATTATTAAATACGCCCGTGCGTATTGGCCTATCGGCAGGTACGCCACTGCATATTCTTAAAGTAAAACATTTTCATAAGACTAAAAAGTAGAGACAATTCGTATGGTTGTTAAGCTGTTTAAGACGTTGTTTAAAAAAAATCTCAAACAGACACGCTTATTGTTTATCCAGAAAGATGCGACGTTTAAAATGAATTGTTAAAGGCCCAAAATGCGTTTTTATTTCCAACATACTTTTTTATTTACAGTTTCCATAAAGATTTCATTTTGCTGCCATTATTTCACGATCAACATATTTTTCTTCCGGTGATAAATATCTCACATGTACTAAATCTATTATGATGATATTACTATACACATTTCCCTTTGTACTGAAGGAAAAAACTATTCGTCCCTTAGGCACAATGTTCTTTTTTAATAAACACTATTGAGGGCAATGTAAAGGAAATAGGCGACCAGAACTTAAATTAAAGACTTTTGATTGGTCAAAAAGTAGGTAAAGAACTTAAACATATTGTTTTTTGTTTTACAGATAGTAACAGTTTGGCTCCTTGCTCTTTGTCACATTTTATAAAAAATGTCCGACACTGAGAAGAAAGAATATGATTCATTTTTTTCTGAACTTGCTAAACAAATTGACACCACAATAGACCCGGACTTGGTGGACCAGCTAAACCAGGTTGATCATTTAAATTTGTTTTTTAAGTGTGATGCGTTTGGCAACGAGGAACTTATTCCAGTTGGGAGTTGTGTTGATGGGTCGAAGATTACGTTACCTAGTGACAGTGGAGATGTTGATGTTTTGATTATTTCCAACAGGATCATTCTGACAGAATCTTTGTTCGACTATGATTTAGAGAGACCTGCTTTTCTCCACATCAAAGTTAACGAAGATCATGAAAAATACTTTAAAACTGTGCAAGACCCAATCAACGGAATTTACCTGCCAATAAGCGTACTTAAAGGACTGAAAGAAAATATTATCTTAGTGTCAAGGGTATTTCTGAACGAAAACGTCTTGAACATAACAAGAACAAGAACGTCAGCTGTCGGCAAAGAACATATTCAACTTTCTCTGAATGATGAAGAGGTCGCTAACATACCTGAAAACGCAAATCCATTTGGATATGAATTGAAAAAACTTGATATACTTATTAGATGCTTACTGATTGGAATACTGAATAAGACTGATGAAATTGAAGCATCAGACGATGAAGATGAAACAGGAAGACCTAAGAGAAAAAAGTTAGTATATGAAGAAATGTCTTTGTCTGAAGTACTGAACACTTTCCATGACAGTATTGATGGATCACGCAGTACAAACAATAACGATAACTTCGCGGACGATAAAGCTGGCAAACAAGATTTTAATGGTGGTGCAAATTCTAATACCCCACAAAACTTAATTGAAGAGCACACTAACACTATGGCAAACAAGTCTTCGAGTGAAAATTTACACAAGAAAAAACGATCAAAGAATTGTACACCACTACTGAAATCTGAAATACTTAACTCTAACACAGAATCAAAGGCAGAACGTGATAGCGACACAGCGAAGAACGATGTTGCATTCTCAATAGCAAAATCTACGGATTATGTCCCTGCATATAGATTCGATGGCTGGCCACGAGTAGCAGACGAGTGGTTAACCCGGTCACGAAAGTGGCCATCGAAGGAAACCATGAAAGATGCTTTAAAGGCTGGATGTCAGGTCGTAGCAAAACGACCTCTAGCTTTATGTAATGAACCGATATCAGGCGAGAGAGATCCTTACTTCAGATTGTCGTTTGCACTTTCTGAAGTACATCTTGCAAAGAGCATGAGAGAACCACAGTTGCTTTGTTGGCGTGTATTGAAAGCATACCAGAAATGTTATCTTGAGACTAAACCGAAGTTTCTTACCTCATATCATTGGAAAAATATACTGTTTTGGGTCAGCGAAAGTTTGGACGAATCATTTTGGACCGATGAAAATGTATCTGTGTCTGTCCTGAAATGTCTTGACTTTATGAATGTATGTCTACAAAATCAAAATCTGCCGTTTTATTTCGTCAGAAAAATGAATATGTTTGATGGCTGTGATGGAAGCTTTTTTGAAAGTCTGAGGAAAAGAGTTGAACAAATTCGCTGTTCACCAGATGAGTTCTTGAAACGCTTTATAATGGAGCCCCCTACTTTTCATGAGTACTCTATAGATAGAGGTGAGTTGGAAGCCATATGTAGTCTAGAAGCAAAGGAAGAGAATGGTACACAAGTGATAGAAGATATGGTAGATGCAATATTAGATATTCTTCGTTTTTCTTATAATATGGACAGAGACAAAGGCGAATATTTCAAAGAACAGGTATTCACAGACTTTTTGCAGCTACTGAAAAAAGTACGTTCTCTCAAGACAGAAGAGATGTCTTCTGATACTGATCAAATCATGGACAAATTGTTATCAAATATGGAAAATGTTATCTTGGCAATAACAGGCAGAGATAATGGGGCAATGTTTAAAGCATTTGATGACTTAAGCATGTCATTTTGTGACCTCTTTACAAGCTTCACCGAAAACCCTGAATCAAAGGAATTTAGAATGAGATATAATGAAAACATTATAAAAACAAATAAAATTTTTTCAACAATAAAAGGCGGACTTTTCAAATTCGTGAAAAAAGACTGGGGACAATGTGAACCCTCGAATGTCGACCCTATGAAGAGCGACGAACCAGGAATCCAGATTGAAAAAACTTTTCTTGACGAGTGCCGGAAATTTGTTAATGAGACGGTACAAGATTTTAAAAATATTTTAATTACAAACAAGAGTCCTGAGAGGAATATGGACACTGATATAGATCTTGATTAACTCATTTAAATAATTTTATTTAAAATAAAAAAGAGGCAAACAAAAATAAACATACATGAAACCGTGTAAGTGAGGGAAACATCTCAATAACAAAAGAAATCATTGACACAACAGTAGAAAAGAGAGAAAAAAACCATCAAAACATTTATTTAGATAAAGCAATGCAGAGTGAGTTTACCTATCTGAATGTGTGTGTTTAAATATTTATAAAGCAATTATCCTAGTTTAGATTAAACAAAACCCGCCCGTTAAGCTCGATAGGAGTGGGACATGATTTGTTACCTAGGGGTGACGGGCTTGGTAAAATTATCCCTTGACAATTTATCTCGTACATTGAATCTCGTTGTCATTTTCCCGTCACCACAAAGGTTAAATAAAAACAAAGCTCGAATGGGAAATGGAATACGAAAACGAAATTAAGTAAGTGAATTTAGTAGATAATATTAAAGCTTAATCTTACTAGAATGTTAACGTGTTCGTCTCTGTTTTTGGAGAGAAAAAAAGTATGTAATTATGATGACGGAAAAAAACTCAATTATAAGCAAGTGGGCGAGCGGCTAGGTATAGGCAGTTCCATTTTTGCGACAATTTTCCGACATCCGTTTGAGAATAGAACCAAACTATCACTATCGTCATCGAAGCCACATATAAAAACGCATTATCAGAGTTTTGTGATTTTATGCTTAGCCGACAGGAGAATGAAGCTTTTGTTTGTAACTTATGTCACATTATTCCGTTTAAAAATTATAACTCTTTGCTTGTATCGTTTAATATTTTATCAGTTTGATTTTTTTTACATTTTTTTCTTTTTCTCTTAACATAGGAAATGAGTTTTACAAACTTTATTTTTTAAGGCCCCAAAGGTGACCCCATTTATTGCCTCCGTGGCATGACTATATAAGGGTCGAAAGTCCATCTCTTAGCAGTCTTACAATAATATGTGCAAGCGTGTTAAAACATGAAAAGCTAACATAGTATTAACATAAAGTAAATTTCGGCAAACATTTATTTGAAAAATTGAATATGTAAAGGAGGTTATAAGTTCAAGACATAGAAAAATATTACAACATCTACATTATACATTAACCCTTTACCACATATATACGCGAAACTACGCACTTTCGACCCCCCCCCCCCCCGCTTTTTTAGGTCTCAAATCCTATTTTGGCCCCAAACATAAGTTTTCATCGTTTATGAAATGTTGCTATAAAATTGAGCACTTTTTCGGCGCCGCCCCCCATCCAAAAGATACATCAAGGGGTTGTCAGAAGGGGGATGTGGCCCCTTCTGTTAGGGGGTTTGAAGGGGGGCGGAGTCCCCCTCATCGCCAAGAAAATTTTGGACTTGTGAGAGGCTAAAAATAACCCCAGGTCGATCATAATGTAACGTGTAATCAACGCTGAAAATCCTTTGACTCTATCTCAATCCCTTGCGAAGTTGAAGTTCACAGTGTGAAGTGGGCGGGCTAACAGTGTAGCGGGCTAGCAGTGTGAACTGGGCGGGCTGGCGGGCCAGCGGGCTAAAATCTAAAACTTTATTGATTCAACATGAAAACGTTATGATACATTACCTGGCAGTGTGAAGTGGGCGGGCTAACAGTGTAGCGGGCTAGCAGTGTGAACTTGGCGGGCTGGCGGGCCAGCGGGCTAAAATCTAAAAACTTTATTGATTGAACATTAAAACCTCATGATACATTTCCTAGCAGTGTGAATTGGACGGGCTGACAGTGTAGCGGGCTAGCAGTGTGAACTGGGCGGGCTGGCGGGCCAACGGGCTAAAATCTAAAACTTTATTGATTGAACATAAAAATGTTATGATACATTACCTGGCAGTGTGAAGTGGGCGGGCTAACAGTGCAGCGGGATAGCAGTGTGAACTTGGCGGGCTGGCGGGCCAGCGGGCTAAAATCTAAAACTTTATTGATTCAACATTTAAACCTCATGAAACATTTCCTAGCAGTGTGAATTGGACGGCCTGACAGTGTAGCAGGCTAGCAGTGTGAACTGGGCGGGCTGGCAGGCCAACGGGCTAAAATCTAAAACTTTATTGATTCAACATTAAAACCTCATGATACATTTCCTAGCAGTGTGAATTGGACGGGCTGACAGTGTAGCGGGCTAGCAGTGTGAACTGGGTGGGCTGGCGGGCCAGCGGGCTAAAATCTAAAACTTTATTGATTGAACATAAAAACGTTATGATACATTACCTGGCAGTGTGAAGTGGGCGGGCTAACAGTGCAGCGGGCTAGCAGTGTGAACTGCGCGGGCTGGCGGGCCAGCGGGCTAAAATCTAAAAGTTTATTGATTCAACATTAAAACCTCATGATACATTTCCTAGCAGTGTGAATTGGACGGGCTGACAGTGTAGCGGGCTAACAGTGTGAACTGGGCGGGCTGGTGGGCCAGCGGGCTAAAATCTAAAACTTTATTGATTCAACATTAAAACCTCATGATACATTACCTGGCAGTGTGAAGTGGGCGGGCTGACAGTGTAGCGGGCTAGCAGTGTGAACTGGGCGGGCTGACGGGCCAACGGGCTAAAATCTAAAACTTTATTGATTGAACATACAAACGTTATGATACATTACCTGGCAGTTTGAAGTGGGCGGGCTAACAGTGTAGCGGACTAGCAGTGTGAACTGGGCGGGCTGGCGGGCCAGCGGGCTAAACTTTAATACTTAATTGTATCAACATGAAAACCTCATGATATATATTTTCTTAGAAGTGTGACAATATGAAAACCTCATGATACATTTCTAAGAAATGGGAAGTGGGAGGGCTGGCGTGTTCATGATTCATTAACTGAAGTTTGCGTTTTTTCATCATGGCAAAGAAACAGGCACAGTTATGGACTTACAAAAGGATTAAAAACAAAAACCTTTGTACTCGAGCCAACTTGTGGCGAACTGGTTAATATACCGGACTCTCAGTGCAGGGGCAGAGATTGTTCTGGGGTCACTCCTGTCAAATATTCCGTATTAAATTAAACCATGGTCTCAACCAACCAGGGATGGTTATGGAACTGGCATCTTTTGTTTTAATAGCAAAATCTAGACATTTTTAAACCTCCTAATCCCGGCAGGCTGAAACAATAATACAGACATTAACACTTAATTTAAGTGCTTTGACCGAGTATACTCATCCTTTGCGAACATCGTAGATCCACATCAGTCGGTGCGCATTCGCGCCGTCTGCCAAGAATCTACACTGTTTACTGCCCAACCACTGAGTATGATTCTAGTGTCCAAGCACCGAGCATTGTGGAACCTGATCAACCGGCTCTTGTTGGCGCCTATTGATATAACTCAAAAACGAGAACGGTGACCCCAAATTATTTTTTGCTTAAAATGTTTCTGTTATCATATTTTAACAACATGCCAAGTTTAAAGAAATTCTATTGAACAGTTTTAATTTTGCCTATATGCTTATATGAAAACTCCCGAAAACGTCATTAAGGGTTAAAAATAAAATATCAACCATAAGAGTTTTTGTCGTCTTTTTATTAATAAAAAGTGTCTGCGCCGATGGCAACAGTTGCTTCTCTGTGATCAAAATTCTGATTTTCATTTTTTCAATACGGGCGTTGACAAGAAAATACAAGAAAATGCGAGTTTGTTATCGTATTATATTTTCAATTTGATAGAACGTATGCTGCGCTTCGCGTGGCTTGCAATAAGATCCATAAAATTAAAAAAATAAACAATAACCTATACTTATTACAATCTCAAATATTATGCAAAAGTTATTTTTCAAAAAATATTAAGAAATGTCAAGGAACAGTATATATATATAAAGGTTAATAAACCTTTCGAAAATTTCGAAAATTTTCACGAGCTTATGCATTCTTACTGACAACATGCAACATAAAAATATTTCTGAATACATACACAAGCCAACAAAGTTTATGTATAATACATTAGTTCAAACGAATGAACAAACATGAAAATCAATACATGATAAAACGTTAGATAATTTTCAAAAATATAAAAATGAATTATCAGTTTAATGGATATCTGTAGAAACATTGTGTTTATAATGTAATAAAAGCTTATTAACTATAACAATTAGGTCATTATTAATTTTTGTTCAATATTACTTATACAATTATACGAACAACAAATAAGAGACAGACAGAAATCACTTTATTTCATATTTGTACTAAATACGACCACGGATTTATATATATATATAAAATCCGTGATACGACATAATAATTATATGTTGTTAAAATGTACATTACATATATGTACATGTATATATTTTAACTATGATGCATAGCTTTTATACATACTTGAAAAAAATTATGATTTTTCATACATCATATTTTGACTACATTTTTAAAATTTTAACCAATATATAACACATAGAAGAAAATTCATTAAGGTACTAAAATAAAATATTATATCAACAGAAATTGAGAAATATATCAATTTAAATTTTTATAATAAATATTTATCATTTGTAATATTGTCATCTTGAAAAAACATCTTATCAAGTATTTCTCGACCCTCGCCTATAATATCACCAACGGCAATTTGACACCTTCATTGTTTTCCCTTCTTTATCTAACTGGTCAGCAGTTTTCGATAATCCTTGTCAGCAGTTTCCTATACATTCTATATCGTCAGCTAATTCGTCAGCAGTTTAGTATCGCCCAAGGTCTCCGGTGCCTAACGGTCACTGGCAAACACGTCGAGTGTGGATACACCCTTTGGTTTCCCTACCCACCACAGCTCACCTCCTGATATTTTAAATTAACAAATGTACTATATAAACTGAATAGTCATAGACTGGTGATATATATTCAATCTGTTTAAAAGTAATAACATAATCCAATTTTCTGCTTTGAACGGACAAAGAAATAGAGAGAACTCTAGATAACTTCTCGTTGTCATGGCAACACCACATATCAAATTTTGTTTTAGTTTTGTTCATGGACATTAGTGAAATGATAGTTGTTGGTTTATATCCGAACATAATTAATAAAATAAAAATGTGACAAATATACCGACAATGAAATATCTCAATCAACATACTGCTGTCATTGATTCCCAGTTTTGCGGCATTTTCCGCAATTTCTGAATCTATATCACTAGGATATAATCTGCCGTAAATCAGTAGGCCTAATGGTTGAGGATAAGATCCTAAAATTGTGGGATTTTTTTACGAAATGCAACTCATTCCAAAAATGCAAACATCATTTTTGATCATCTGGACGGATTGTTAACCTCTCCATCCATGTTGTACGATTCAGACCCCAGGTGCATTTCGGACAACTTTCAGGCTCAGGCGGACACCAGTTCTTGGTATAACACCCACATTCCGCAAGCTAGTTGGTTAACGTCCTTACATGAAAATACATGTAATCACTATGGTAGCCTCGAGCTCAGAGCTGCAATAAGACATAGTGAGGAAACTCTGATGGTACATCTGTCGGTATAAGTATGCCGTCGCTTTGTGGTTTTTCACAATTTGACATTCGTAATATAGTGCAGGAAGTACAGAAGATGGCCCATTTCAGAAGCATACCTGGATCTTTTATGTGTCAGGTGTAATGCACGATACACGGGACCTCGCTTTAAAGTCAATCCGAAAGACTGTTGGTAATGTTAGGGAGGAGCGGGGGGTCAAACTCAAACCCCTTGATTATATATACAAATGTATGTATTTAACCACCAGACCACAGATCCGCTCCTAAAAATAAATCGCCAGATTCCTAGATGTCCTTATGTTTATGGACAAGCTTCTGTCATTGCAACGAAGTATACACCTATGTATGTACCTCTGGTGCATCTTCTGCTTCACTACATGAGGTTCTACATTTGACTGCCCTACTACTAAAATCTTATGTTGCAGTGGGTTTTTTTTCTGTTTCAGTTAAGATCGTTTTTTTCTGTATACCAGCATCACTTAAATATCAATACGGATTTAAAACCATTTAGTGTACTCTCAAGGATCGTGTATACT
Source organism: Ruditapes philippinarum (assembly GCF_026571515.1). NCBI lineage: Eukaryota > Metazoa > Mollusca > Bivalvia > Venerida > Veneridae > Ruditapes > Ruditapes philippinarum. The sequence goes on along the minus strand of NW_026857049.1, from coordinate 28,690 downwards.
ATATGAAACAATCATTGTTAGCCCGCCGAGTTCACACTGCTAACAATGCATCATAACGCTTTAGTGTTGAAATAATGGAATTAAAGTATGGAATTTAGACCACTAGACTGCTAGCACATTACACTGTTAGCTCACCGAGCTTATACAGCTAGGAAATGTATAGTAAGGTTTTTATGTTGATTTCAATTAAGTTTTAAAGTTTAGCCCGCTGGCCCGCCAGCCCGCCCAGTTCACCACTGCTAGCCCGCCACACTGTTAGCGCGCCACTTCACACTGCCAGGTAATGTATCATGAGGTTTTAATGTTGAATCAATAACGTTTTTAGATTTTAGCCCGTTGGCCCGCCAGCCCGCCCAGTTCACACTGCTAGCCCCGCTGCACTGTTAGCCCGCCCCACTTCACACTGCCAGGTAATGTATCATGAGGTTTTAAAGTTGTATCAATAAAGTTTTAGATTTTTAGCCCGCTGGCCCGCTGGCCCGCCCAGCTCACACTGCTAGCCGCTACACTGTCAGCCCGTCCAATTCACACTGCTAGGAAATGTATCATGAGGTTTTAATGTTGAATCAATAAAGTTTTAGATTTTAGCCCGCTGGCCCGCCAGCCCGCCCAGTTCACACTGCTAGCCTGCCCAGTTCACACTGCTAGCCCGCTACACTGTTAGCCCGCCTTCTTCACACTGCCAGGTAATGTATCATAACGTTTTTATAGTTCAATCAATAAGTTTTAGATTTAGCCCGTGTGGTCCGCCAGCCCGCCAGTTCACACTGCTAGCCCTTTTACACTGTTAGGCCCGCCAAATCACACTGCCAGGTAATGTATCATGAGGTTTTAATGTTGAATCAATAAGTTTTAGATTTTAAACCCGCTGGCCCGCCAGCCCGCCCAGTTCACACTGCTAGCCCGCTACACTGTCAGCCCGTCAATTCACACTGCTAGGAAATGTATCATGAGGTTTTAATGTTGAATCAATAAAGTTTTAGATTTTAGCCCGCTGGCCGCCAGCCCGCTCAGTACACAGTGCTATCCCGCTGCACTGTTAGCCGATCGCCCACTTCACACGTGCCAGGTAATGGTATCATACGTTTTTATGTTCAATCAATAAAGTTTTAGATTTTTAGCCCGCTGGCCCGCCAGCCCGCCAGTTCACACTGCTAGCCCGCTACACTGTCAGCCCGTCCAATTCACACTGCTAGGAAATGTATCATGAGGTTTTAATGTTGAATCAATAAAGTTTTAGATTTTAGCCCGCTGGCCCGCCAGCCCGCCCAGTTCACACTGCTATGTCCGTGAAGTACGCGGGCTAACGGGCTAGCAGTCTAGCGGGTTAACAGTATGAACTGAGCGGACTAGCAGTCTAGCGGGCTAACAGTGTGAACTGGGCGGGCAAGCAGTCTAGCGGGCTAACAGTGTGAACTGGGCGCTAGCAGTATCGCGGGCTAACAGTGTGAACTGGGCGGGCTGGCGGGCCAGCGGGGCTAAAATTCTAAAACTTTATTTATTGAAAATAAAAATGTTGTATGGATACATTACCTGGCAGTGTGAAGTGGGCGGGCTGACAGTGTTAGCGGGCTAGCAGTGTGAACTGGGGGGCTGCCGGGCCAACGGGCTAAAATCTAAAAACTTTATTGATTGAACATAAAAATGTTTTATGATACATTACCTGGCAGTGTGAAGTGGGCGGGCTAACAGTGTAGGCGGGATAGCAGTGTGAAACTGGGCGGGCTGGCGGGCCAGCGGGCTAAATCTAAAACTTTATTGATTGAACATTAAAATGTTATGATACATTACCTTGCAGTGTGAAGTGGGCGGGCTAACAGTGAAGCGGGCTTGCAGTGTGAACTGGGCGGGCTGGCGGGCACAGCGGGCTAAAACTCTGAAACTTTATTGATTGAACATGAAAACGTTATGGATACATTACCTGGCAGTGTGAAGTGGGCGGGCTAGCAGTGTAGCGGGCTAGCAGTGCGAACTGGGCGGGCTGGCGGGCCAGCGGGCTAAAATCTAAAACTTTATTTGATTGAACATTAAAAACCTCATGATACATTTCCTAGCAGTGTGAATTGGACGGGCTGACAGTGTAGCGGGCTAGCAGTGTGAACTGGGCGGGCTGGCGGGCCAACGGGCTAAATCTAAAAACTTTATTGATTGATCATAAAAAACGTTATGATACATTACCTGGCAGTGTGAAGATGAGCGGGATAACAGTGTAGCGGGCTAGCAGTGTGAACTGGGCGGGCTGGCGGGCCAGCGGGCTAAAATTAAAACTTTATTGATTCAACATTAAAACCTCATGATACATTTCCTAGCAGTGTGAATTGGACGGGCTGACAGTGTAGCGGGCTAGCAGTGTGAACTGGGCGGGCTGGCGGGCCAGCGGGCTAAAATCTAAAAACTTTATTGATTGAACATAAAAACGTTATGATACATTACCTGGCAGTGTGAAGTGGGCGGGCTAACAGTGCAGCGGGATAGCACTGTGAACTGAGCGGGCTGGCGGGCCAGCGGGCTAAAATCTAAAACTTTATTGATTCAACATTAAAACCTCATGATACATTTCCTAGCAGTGTGAATTGGACGGGCTGACAGTGTAGCGGGCTAGCAGTGTGAACTGGGCGGGCTGGCGGGCCAGCGGGTTAAAATCTAAAACTTATTGATTCAACATTAAAACCTCATGATACATTACCTGGCAGTGTGAAGTGGGCGGGCTAACAGTGTAAAGGGCTAGCAGTGTGAACTGGGCGGGCTGGCGGGCCAACGGGCTAAAATCTAAAACTTTATTGATTGAACATAAAAACGTTATGATACATTACCTGGCAGTGTGAAGAAGGCGGGCTAACAGTGTAGCGGGCAAGCAGTGTGAACTGGACAGGCTAGCAGTGTGAACTGGGCGGGCTGGCGGGCCAGCGGGCTAAAATCTAAAACTTTATTGATTCAACATTAAACCGCTCATGATACATTTCCTAGCAGTGTGAATTGGACGGCTGACAGTGTAGCGGGCTAGCAGTGTGAGCTGGGCGGGCTGGCGGCCAGCGGGCTAAAATCTAAAACTTTATTGATACAACTTTAAAACCTCATGATACATTACCTGGCAGTGTGAAGTGGGCGGGCTAACAGTGCAGCGGGGCTAGCAGTGTGAACTGGGCGGGCTGGCGGGCCAACGGGCTAAAATCTAAAACTTTATTGATGCAAACATTAAAAACCCTCATGATACATTACCTGGCAGTGTGAAGTGGGCGGGCTAACAGTGTGGCGGGCTAGCAGTGTGAACTGGGCGGGCTGGCGGCCAGCGGGCTAAACTTTAAACTTAATTGAATCAACATAAAACCTTACTATACATTTCCTAGCTGTATAAGCTCGTGAGCTAACAGTGTAATGTGCTAGCAGTCTAGTGGTCTAAATTCCATACTTTAATTCCATTATTTTAACACTAAAGCGTTATGATGCATTTGTTAGCAGTGTGAACTCGGCGGGCTAACAATGATTGTTTCATATAGTATACAACGATCCTTGAGAGTACACTAAATGGTTTTAAATCCGTATTGATATTTAAGTGATGCATGGTATACAGAAAAAAAACGATCTTAACTGAAACAGAAAAAAAACTGCAACATAAGATTTTAGTAGTAGGGCAGTCAAATGTAGAACCTCATGTAGTGAAGCAGAAGATGCACCAGAGGTACATACATAGGTGTATACTTCGTGCAATGACAGAAGCTTGTCCATAAACATAAGGACATCTAGGAATCTGGCGATTTATTTAGGAGCGGATCTGTGGTCTGGTGGTTAAATACATACATTTGTATATATAATCAAGGGGTTTGAGTTTGACCCCCGCTCCTCCCTAACATTACCAACAGTCTTTCGGATTGGACTTTAAAGCGAGGTCCCGTGTATCGGTGCATTACACCTGACACATAAAAGATCCAGGTATGCTTCTGAAATGGGCCATCTTCTGTACTTCCTGCACTATATTACGAATGTCAAATTGTGAAAAACCAGAAAGCGACGGCATACTTATACCGACAGATGTACCATCAGAGTTTCCTCACTATGTCTTATTGCAGCTCTGAGCTCGAGGCTACCAAGAACTGGTGTCCGCCTGAGCCTGAAAGTTGTCCGAAATGGCACCTGGGGTCTGAATCGTACAAAATGGAGGAGAGGTTAACAATCCGTCCAGATGATCAAAAATGATGTTTGCATCTTTGGAATGAGTTGCATTTCGTAAAAAATCCCACAATTTTAGGATCTTATCCTCAACCATTAGGCCTACTGATTTACGGCAGATTATATCCTAGTGATATAGATTCAGAAATTGCGGAAAATGCCGCAAAACTGGGAATCAATGACAGCAGTATGTTGATTGAGATATTTCATTGTCGGTATATTTGTCACATTTTTATTTTATAATTATGTTCGGATAAACCAACAACTATCATTTCACTACTGTCCATGAACAAAACTAAAACAAAATTTTGATATGTGGTGTTGCCATGACAACGAGAAGTTATCTAGAGTTCTCTTCTATTTCTTTGTCCGTTCAAAGCAGAAAATTGGATTATGTTATTACTTTTAAACAGATTGAATATATATTTACCAGTCTATGACTATTCGGTTTTATATAGTACATTTGTTAATTTACAATATCAGGAGGTGAGCTGTGGTGGGTAGGGAAACCAAAGGGTGTATCCACACTCGACGTGTTTTGCCAGTGACCGTTAGGCACCGGAGACCTTGGGCGATACTAAACTGCTGACGAATTAGCTGACGATATAGAATGTATAGGAAACTGCTGACAAGGATTAATTTTTCGAAAACTGCTGACCAGTTAGATAAAGAAGGGAAAACAATGAAGGTGTCAAATTGCCGTTGGTGATATTATAGGCGAGGTCGAGAAATACTTGATAAGATGTTTTTCAGATGACAATATTACAAATGATAAATATTTATTATAAAAATTTAAATTGATATATTTCTCAATTTCTGTTGATATAATATTTTATTTTCAGTACCTTAATGAATTTTCTTCTATGTGTTATATATTGGTTAAAATTTAAAAATGTAGTCAAAATATGATGTATGAAAATCATAATTTTTTTCAAGTATGTATAAAGCTATGCATCATAGGTTAAAATATATACATGTACATATATGTAATGTACATTTTAACAACATATAATTATTATGTCGTATCACGGATTTATAATATATATAAATCCGTGGTCGTATTTAGTACAAATATGAAATAAAGTGATTTCTGTCTGTCTTATTTGTTGTTCGTATTAATTGTATAGTATATTGAACAAAAATTAATAATGACCTAATTGTTATAGTTAATAAACTTTTATTACATTATAAACACAATGTTTCTACAGATATCCATTAAACTGATAATTCATTTTTATATTTTTGAAAATTATCTAACGTTTATCATGTATTGATTTTCATGTTTGTTATTCGTTTGAACTAATGTATTATACATAAACTTTGTTGGCTTGTGTATGTATTCAGAAATATTTTTATGTTGCATGTTGTCAGTAAGAATGCATAAGCTCGTGAAAAATTTTGAAATTTTCGAAAGGTTTATTAACCTTTATATATATTATACTGTTCCTTGACATTTCTTAATATTTTTTGAAAAATAACTTTTGCATAATATTTGAGATTGTTATAAGTATAGGTTATTGTTTATTTTTTTAATTTTATGGAACTTATTGCAAGCCACGCGAAGCGCAGCATACGTTCTATCAAATTGAAAATATAATACGATAACAAACTCAGAATTTTGATCACAGAGAAGCAACTGTTGCCATCGGCGCAGACACTTTTTATTAATAAAAAGACGACAAAAACTCTTATGGTTGATATTTTATTTTTAACCCTTAATGACGTTTTCGGGAGTTTTCATTATAGGCATATTAGGCAAAATTAAAACTGTTCAATAGAATTTCTTTAAACTTGGCATGTTGTTAAAATATGATAACAGAAACATTTTTAAGCAAAAAATAATTTGGGGTCACCGTTCTCGTTTTTGAGTTATATCAATAGGCGCCAACAAGAGCCGGTTGATCAGGTTCCACAATGCTCGGTGCTTTGGACACTAGAATCATACTCAGTGGTTGGGCAGTAAAACAGTGTAGATTCTTGGCAGACGGCGCGAATGCGCACCGACTGATGTGGATCTACGATGTTCGCAAAGGCTGAGTATACTCGGTCAAAGCACTTAAATTAAGTGTTTAATGTCTGTAGTTTGTTTCAGCCTGCCGGGATTAGGAGGTTTAAAAATGTCTAGATTGTGCTATTAAAACAAAAGATTGCCAGTTCCATAACCATCCCTGGTTGGTTGAGACCATGGTTTAATTTAATACGGAATATTTGACAGGAGTGACCCCAGAACAATCTCTGCCCCTGCACTGAGAGTCCGGTATATTAACCAGTTCGCCACAAGTTGGCTCGAGTACAAAGGTTTTTGTTTTAATCCTTTTGTAAGTCCATAACTGTGCCTGTTTCTTTGCCATGATGAAAAAACGCAAACTTCAGTTAATGAATCATGAACACGCCAGCCCTCCCACTTCCCATTTCTTAGAAATGTATCATGAGGTTTTCATATTGTCACACTTCTAAGAAATATATATCATGAGGTTTTCATGTTGATACAATTAAGTATTAAAGTTTAGCCCGCTGGCCCGCCAGCCCGCCCAGTTCACACTGCTAGTCCGCTACACTGTTAGCCCGCCCACTTCAAACTGCCAGGTAATGTATCATAACGTTTGTATGTTCAAAATCAATAAAGTTTTAGATTTTAGCCCGTTGGCCCGTCAGCCCGCCCAGTTCACACTCCTAGCCCGCTAGACTGTCAGCCCGCCCACTTCACACTGCCAGGTAATGTATCATGAGGTTTTAATGTTGAATCAATAAAGTTTTAGATTTTAGCCCGCTGGCCCGCCAGCCCGCCCAGTTCACACTGTTAGCCGCGCTACACTGTCAGCCCGTCCAATTCACACTGCTAGGAAATGTATCATGAGGTTTTTAATGTTGAATCAATAAAGTTTTAGATTTTAGCCCGCTGGCTCGCCAGCCCGCGCAGTTCACACTGCTACCCGCTACACTGTCAGCCCGTCCAATTCACACTGCTAGGAAATGTATCATGAGGTTTTAATGTTGAATCAATAAAGTTTTAGATTTAGCCCGCTGGCCCGCAAGCCCGCCCAGTTCACACTGCTAGCCCGCTACACTGTTAGCCGCCTCACTTCACACTGCCAGGTAATGTATCATAACGTTTTTATGATCAATCAATAAAGTTTTAGATTTTAGCCCGTTGGCACGCCAGCCCGCCAAGTTCACACTGCTAGCCCGCTACACTGCTAGCCCGCCCACTTCACACTGCCTGGTAATGTATCATAACGTTTTCATGTTAACATTTTTATGTTCAATAAATAAAGTTTAAGATTTTAGTCCGCTGGCCCGCCAGCCCGCCAAAGTTCACACTGCTAGCCCGCTACACTGTTAGCCCGCCCACTTCACACTGCCAGGTACATGTATCATAACATATTTATGTTCAATCAATAAAGTTTTAGATTTTAGCCCGTTGGCCCCGCCAGCCCGCCCAGTTCACACTGCTAGCCCGCTACACTGTCAGCCCGTCCAATTCACACTGCTCGGAAATGTATCATGAGGTTTTAATGTTCAATCATTAAGTTTTAGATTTTAGCCCGCTGGCCCGCCAGCCACCAAGTTCACACTGCTAGCCCGCTACACTGCTAGCCCGCCCACTTCACACTGCCAGGTAATGTATCATAACGTTTTCATGTTGAATCAATAAAGTTTTAGATTTTAGCCCGCTGGCCCGCCAGCCCGCCCAGTTTCACACTGCTTAGCCCGCTACACTGTTAGCCCGCCCACTTCACACTGCCAGGTAATGTATCATAACATTTTTATGTTCAATCAATAAAGTTTTTAGATTTTAGCCCGCTGGCCCGCAGCCCGCCCAGTTCACACGGCTAGCCCGCTGCACTGTTAGCCCGCCTACTTCACACTGCCAGGTAATGTATCATACATTTTTATGTTCAATCAATAAAGTTTTAGATTTTAGCCCGTTGGCCCGCCAGCCCGCCCAGTTCACACTGCTAACCCGCTTCACTGTCAACCCGTCCAATTCACACTGCTAGGAAATGTATCATGAGGTTTTTCATGTTGAATCAATAAAGTTTTAGATTTTAGCCCGCTGGCCCGCCAGCCCGCCAAGTTCACACTGCTAGCCCGCTACACTGCTAGCCCGCCCACTTCACACTGCCAGGTAATGTATCATAACGTTTTCATGTTGAATCAATAAAGTTTTAGATTTTAGCCCGCTGGCCCGCCAGCCCGCCCAGTTCACACTGCTAGCCCGCTACACTGTTAGCCCGCCCACTTCACACTGCCAGGTAATGTATCATAACATTTTTATGTTCCATAAATAAAGTTTTAGATTTTAGCCCGCTGGCCCGCCAGCCCGCCCAGTTCACACTGTTAGCCCGCTAGACTGCTAGCCCGCCCAGTTCACACTGTTATCCCGCTAGACTGCTAGCCCGCTCAGTTCATACTGTTAGCCCGCTAGACTGCTAGCCCGTTAGCCCGCGTACTTCACGGCCATAAATTTTTCATCATTTTTTTGTTAACCTAAAAAATTATAAATGTTACAAAACACCAATTTTTCACCAAAATTAGGTGAAAGACCACATGTTAACATGGAAAAACTAGTTTTTAGGTGATTCCAAAGTTTTTCATCATTTTTTGTTAACCCTTTACCACATATATACGCGAAACTACGCACTTTCAACCCCCCCCCCCTTTTTTTAGGCTTTAAATAGTAAAAAATGTCCTATTTGGGCCCCAAACATAAGTTTTCGTTTGAGAAATGTTGCTAATAAATTGAGCACTTTTTCGGCGCCGCCCCCCATCCAAAAGATTCATCAGAGGGTTGTCAGAAGGGGGATGTGGCCCTTTCTGTTAGGGGGGTTGAAGGGGCGGGAGTCCCCCTCATCGCCAAGAAAATTTGGACTTTCTGAGAGGCTAAAAATACCCCAGGTCGATCATAATGTAACGTGTAATCAACGCTGAAAAGCCTTTGACTCTATCTCAATCCCTTGAGAAGTTGCAGCACTTTGAAATAAATTTTGATGGAAAAAATCGCGGCAAAATAGTGATTTTGGCAATTTTGAGATGTCCCCTCGTTGCCATGGTAACAGGAAATTTAAGACTGAGCATGTCGTTACAAAGGCAATGGTCCAGTCAACATTTGTGCCAAGTTTGATTAGTATTGAAGCATTTTTCATAGTTTCATAGCAGTTTGAACTTGTAACAGGAGGCTTTCCAATGAAAACGGCCATTTTTCACAATATGCTCATGGGGAAAAGGGTTAATTAAAAAAAATCATAAATGTTACAAAACAACAATATTTCACCAAAATTAGGTGAAAGACCACATGTTTACATGGAAAAACTAGTTTTTAGGTGATTCCAAAGTTTTTCATCATTTTTTGTTAACTAAAAATTATAAATGTTACAAAACACCAATTTTTCACCAAAATTAGGTGAAAGACCACATGTTAACATGGAAAAACTAGTTTTAGGTGATTCCAAAGTTTTTCATCATTTTTTGTTAACCCTTTACCACATATATACGCGAAACTACGCACTTTCGACCCCCCTTTTTTAGGCTTCAAATAGTAAAAAATGTCCTATTTGGGCCCCAAACATAAGTTTTCGTTTGAGAAATGTTGCTAATAAATTGAGCACTTTTTCGGCGCCGCCCCCCCCATCCAAAAGATACATCAGGGGGTTGTCAGAAGGGGGATGTGGCCCCTTCTGTTAGGGGGGTTTGAAGGGGGCGGAGTCCCCTCATCGCCAAGAAAATTGTGAACTTGTGAGAGGCTAAAAATAACCCCAGGTCGATCATAATGTAACGTGTAATCAACGCTGAAAATCATTTGACTCTTTCTCAATCCCTTGAGAAGTTGCAGCACTTTGAAATAAATTTTGATGGAAAAAATCGAGGCAAAATAGTGATTTTGGCAATTTTGAGATGTCCCCTCGTTGCCATGGTAACAGGAAATTTAAGACTGAGCATGTCGTTACAAAGGCAATGGTCCAGTCAACATTTGTGCCAAGTTTGATTAGTATTGAAGCATTTTTATAGTTTCATAGCAGTTTGAACTTGTAACAGGAGGCTTTTCAGTGAAAACGGCCATTTTTCACAATATGCTCATGGGGGAAAGGGTTATTAAAAAAAAATCATAAATGTTACAAAACAACAATATTTCACCAAAATTAGGTGAAAGACCACATGTTTACATGGAAAAACTAGTTTTTAGGTGATTCCAAAGTTTTTCATCATTTTTTTGTTAACCTAAAAAATTATAAATGTTACAAAACACCAATTTTTCACCAAAATTAGGTGAAAGACCACATGTTAACATGGAAAAACTAGTTTTTAGGTGATTCCAAAGTTTTTCATCATTTTTTGTTAACCTAAAAATTATAAATGTTACAAAACACCAATTTTTCACCAAAATTAGGTGAAAGACCACATGTTAACATGGAAAAACTAGTTTTTAAGTGATTCCAAAGTTTTTCATCATTTTTTGTTAACCCTTTACCACATATATACGCGAAACTACGCACTTTCGACCCCCCATCCTTTTTTAGGCTTTAAATAGTAAAAAATGTCCTATTTGGGCCCCAAACATAAGTTTTCGTTTGAGAAATGTTGCTAATAAATTGAGCACTTTTTCGGCGCCGCCCCCCATCCAAAAGATTCATCAGGGGGTTGTCAGAAGGGGGATGTGGCCCCTTCTGTTAGGGGGGTTTGAAGGGGGCGGAGTCCCCCTCATCGCCAAGAAAATTTTGGACTTTTTAGAGGCTAAAAATAACCCCAGGTCGATCATAATGTAACGTGTAATCAACGCTGAAAAGCCTTTGACTCTATCTCAATCCCTTGAGAAGTTGCAGCACTTTGAAATAAATTTTGATGGAAAAAATCGCGGCAAAATAGTGATTTTGGCAATTTTGACATGTCCCCTCGTTGCCATGGTAACAGGAAATTTAAGACTGAGCATGTCGTTACAAAGGCAATGGTCCAGTCAACATTTGTGCCAAGTTTGATTAGTATTGAAGCATTTTTCATAGTTTCATAGCAGTTTGAACTTGTAACAGGAGGCTTTTCAGTGAAAACGGCCATTTTTCACAATATGCTCATGGGGGAAAGGGTTAATTAAAAAAAAATCATAAATGTTACAAAACAACAATATTTCACCAAAATTAGGTGAAAGACCACATGTTTACATGGAAAACTAGTTTTTAGGTGATTCCAAAGTTTTTCATCATTTTTTTGTTAACCTAAAAAATTATAAATGTTACAAAACACCAATTTTTCACCAAAATTAGGTGAAACACCACATGTTAACATAGAAAAACTAGTTTTAAGGTGATTCCAAAGTTTTAAATCATTTTTTGTTAACCCTTTACCACATATATACGCAAAACTACGCACTTTTAAACTTTTTAGGCTTCAAATAGTAAAAAAATGTCCTATTTGGGCCCCAAACATAAGTTTTCGTTTGAGAAATGTTGCTAATAAATTGAGCACTTTTTCGGCGCCGCCCCCCATCCAAAAGATACATCAGGGGGTTGTCAGAAGAGGGATGTGGCCCCTTGTGTTAGTGGGGTTTGAAGGGGGCGGAGTCCCCCTCATCGCCAAGAAAATTTTGGACTTTTGAGAGGCTAAGAATAACCCCAGGACAATCATAATGTAACGTGTAATCAACGCTGAAAAGCCTTTGACTCTATCTCAATCCCTTGAGAAGTTGCAGCACTTTGAAATAAATTTTGATGGTAAAAATCGCGGCAAAATAGTGATTTTTGCAATTTTGAGATTTTCCCTCGTTGCCATGGTAACAGGAAATTTAAGACTGAGCATGTCGTTACAAAGGCAATGGTCCAGTCAACATTTGTGCCAAGTTTGATTAGTATTGAAGCATTTTTTATAGTTTCATAGCAGTTTGAACTTGTAACAGGAGGCTTTTCAGTGAAAACGGCCATTTTTCACAATATGCTCATGGGTGAAAGTGTAAACTTAAAAAATTATAAATGTTACAAAACAACAATTTTTCACCAAAATTAGGTGAAAGACCAAATGATAACATGGAAAAACTAGTTTTAGGTGATTCCAAAGTTTTTCATCATTTTTTGTTAACTAAAAAAATTATAAATGTTACAAAACAACAATTTTTCACCGAAATTAGGTAAAAGACCACATGTTAACATGGAAAAACTAATTTTTAGGTGATTCCAAAGTTTTTCATCATTTTTTGTTAACCCTTTACCACATATATACGCGAAACTACGCACTTTAGACCCCCCCCCCCCCCATCTCCTTTTAAGGCCTCAAATAGTAAAAAAATGTCCTATTTGGGTCCCAAACATAAGTTTTCGTTTGAGAAATGTTGCTAAAAAATTGAGCACTTTTTCGGCGCCGCCCCCCCCCCCATCCAAAAGATACATCAGGGGGTTGTCAGAAGGGGATGTGGCCCCTTCTAATACGGGGGTTTGAAGGGGGCAGAATCCCCCTCATCGCCAAGAAAATTTTGGCCTTGTGAGAGGCTAAAAAAAAAACCCAGGTCGATCATAATTTAACGTGTAATCAACGCTGAAAAGCCTTTGACTCTATCTCAATCCATTGAGAAGTTGCAGCACTTTGAAATAAATTTTGATGGAAAAAATCGCGGCAAATAGTGATTTTGGCAATTTTGAGATGTCCCTCGTTGCCATGGTAACAGGAAATTTAAGACTGAGCATGTCGTTCAAAGGCAATGGTCCAGTCAACATTTGTGCCAAGTTTGATTAGTATTGAAGCATTTTTCATAGTTTCATAGCAGTTTGAACTTGTAACAGGAGGCTTTTCAGTGAAAACGGCCGTTTTTCACAATATGCTCATGGGTGAAAGGGTTAACTTAAAAAAAATATAAATGTTACAAAACACCAATTTTTCACCAAAATTAGGTGAAAGACCACATGTTAACATGGAAAAACTAGTTTTTAGGTGATTCCAAAGTTTTTCATCATTTTTTGTTAACCCTTTACCACATATATACGCGAAACTACGCACTTTCGACGCTTTTTTTAGGCCTCAAATAGTAAAAAAATGTCCTATTTGGGTCCCAAACATAAGTTTTCGTTTGAGAAATGTTGCTAAGAAATTGAGCACTTTTTCGGCGCCGCCCCCCCCCCCCCCATCCAAAAGATACATCAGGGGGTTGTCAGAAGGGGATGTGGCCCCTTCTGTTAGGGGGGGTTGAAGGGGGGCGGAGTCCCCCTCATCGCCAAGAAAATTTTGAACTTGTGAGAGGCTAAAAATAACCCCAGGTCGATCATAATGTAACGTGTAATCAACGCTGAAAATCCTTTGACTCTATCTCAATCCCTTGAGAAGTTGCAGCACTTTGAAATAAATTTTGATGGAAAAAATCGAGGCAAAATAGTGATTTTGGCAATTTTGAGATGTCCCCTCGTTGCCATGGTAACAGGAAATTTAAGACTGAGCATGTCGTTACAAAGGCAATGGCCCAGTCAACATTTGTGCCAAGTTTGATTAGTATTGAAGCATTTTTCATAGTTTCATAGCAGTTTGAACTTGTAACAGGAGGCTTTTCAGTGAAAACGGCCATTTTTCACAATATGCTCATGGGGGAAAGGGTTAATTAAAAAAAATCATAAATGTTACAAAACAACAATATTTCACCAAAATTAGGTGAAAGTCCACATGTTTACATGGAAAACTAGTTTTTAGGTGATTCCAAAGTTTTTCATCATTTTTTTGTTAACCTAAAAAATTATAAATGTTACAAAACACCAATTTTTCACCAAAATTAGGTGAAACACCACATGTTAACATAGAAAAACTAGTTTTAAGGTGATTCCAAAGTTTTAAATCATTTTTTGTTAACCCTTTACCACATATATACGCGAAACTACGCACTTTTAACACCCCCCCCACCCCCACCACTTTTTAGGCTTCAAATAGTAAAAAAATGTCCTATTTGGGCCCCAAACATAAGTTTTCGTTTGAGAAATGTTGCTAAAAAATTGAGCACTTTTTCGGCGCCGCCCCCCCCCCATCCAAAAGATACATCAGGGGGTTGTCAGAAGGGGATGTGGCCCCTTCTAATACGGGGGTTTGAAGGGGGCGGAGTCCCCCTCATCGCCAAGAAAATTTTGGCCTTGTGAGAGGCTAAAAAAATAACCCCAGGTCGATCATAATTTAACGTGTAATCAACGCTGAAAAGCCTTTGACTCTATCTCAATCCATTGAGAAGTTGCAGCACTTTGAAATAAATTTTGATGGAAAAAATCGCGGCAAATAGTGATTTTGGCAATTTTGAGATGTCCCTCGTTGCCATGGTAACAGGAAATTTAAGACTGAGCATGTCGTTCAAAGGCAATGGTCCAGTCAACATTTGTGCCAAGTTTGATTAGTATTGAAGCATTTTTCATAGTTTCATAGCAGTTTGAACTTGTAACAGGAGGCTTTTCAGTGAAAACGGCCGTTTTTCACAATATGCTCATGGGTGAAAGGGTTAACTTAAAAAAATTATAAATGTTACAAAACAACAATATTTCACCAAAATTAGGTGAAAGACCACATGTTTACATGGAAAAACTAGTTTTTAGGTGATTCCAAAGTTTTTCATCATTTTTTGTTAACCTAAAAAATTATAAATGTTACAAAACACCAATTTTTCACCAAAATTAGGTGAAAGACCACATGTTAACATGGAAAAAACTAGTTTTTAGGTGATTCCAAAGTTTTTCATCATTTTTTGTTAACCCTTTACCACATATATACGCGAAACTACGCACTTTTAACCCCCCCCCCCACCCCTTTTTTAGGCTTCAAATAGTAAAAAATGTCCTATTTGGGCCCCAAACATAAGTTTTCGTTTGAGAAATGTTGCTAAAAAAATTGAGCACTTTTTCGGCGCCGCCCCCCATCCAAAAGATACATCAGGGGGTTGTCAGAAGGGGGATGTGGCCCCTTCTGTTAGGGGGTTTGAAGGGGGCGGAGTCCCCCTCATCGCCAAGAAAATTTTGGACTTTGAGAGGCTAAAAATAACCCCAGGTCGATCATAATGTAACGTGTAATCAACGCTGAAAAGCCTTTGACTCTATCTCAATCCCTTGAGAAGTTGCAGCACTTTGAAATAAATTTTGATGGAAAAAATCGCGGCAAAATAGTGATTTTTGGCAATTTTGAGATGTCCCTCGTTGCCATGGTAACAGGAAATTTAAGACTGAGCATGTCGTTCAAAGGCAATGGTCCAGTCAACATTTGTGCCAAGTTTAATTAGTATTGAAGCATTTTTCATAGTTTCATAGCAGTTTGAACTTGTAAACAGGAGGCTTTTCAGTGAAAACGGCCATTTTTCACAATATGCTCATGGGTGAAAGGGTTAACTAAAAAAATTATAAATGTTACAAAACAATATAATTTTTCACCATAATTAGGTGAAAGACCAAATGATAACATGGAAAAACTAGTTTTTAGGTGATTCCAGAGTTTTTCATCATTTTTTGTTAACTAAAAAAAATTATAAATGTTACAAAACACCAATTGTTCACCAAAATTAGGTGAAAGACCACATGTTAACATGGAAAAACTAGTTTTTAGGTGATTCTAAAGTTTTTTCATATTTTTTTGTTAACTAAAAAATTATACATGTTACAAAACAACAATTTTTTACCAAAATTAGGTGAAAGACCACATGTTAACATAAAAAAAAACTAGTTTTTAGGTGATTCCAAAGTTTTTCATCATTTTTTGTTAACTAAAAAAATTATAAATGTTACAAAACAACAATTTTTTACCGAAATTAGGTGAAAGACCACATGTTAACATGAAAAAACTAGTTTTAGGTGATTCCAAAGTTTTTCATCATTTTTTGTTAACCCTTTACCACATATATACCCGAAGCAACGCACTTTCGACCCCTCCTTTTATTAGGGCTCAAATAGTAAAAACATGTCCTATTTGGGCCCCAAACACGTTTTCGTTTGAGAAATGTTGTTTAAAAAATTGAGCACTTTTTCGGCGCCGCCCCCCCCCCCATCCAAAAGATACATCAGGGGGTTGCCAGAATGGGGATGTGGCCCCTTCTGTTAGGGGGGTTTGAAGGGGAGCGGAGTCCCCCTCATCGTCAAGAAAATTTTGGATTTGTGAGAGGCTAAAATAACCCCAGATCGATCATAATGTAACGTGTAATCAACGCTGAAAAGCTTTTGACTCTTTCTCAATCCCTTGAGAAGTTGCAGCACTTTGAAATAAATTTTGATGGAAAAAACCGATGCAAAATAGTGATTTTGGCAATTTTGAGATGTCCCCTCGTTGCCATGGTAACAGGAAATTTAAGACTGAGCATGTCGTTACAAAGGCAATAGTCCAGTCAACATGGAAAAACTAGTTTTTAGGTGATTCCAATTTTTTTCATCATTTTTTGTTAAACAAAACATAATTACCTTTATCTATATTTATAAGTAACACACAAACTAATGATACTAATGGGGTTAGCTAGGAGGCTTCACGATAGAATAAATAGACAGAAATTAGAAATTTGGAGTTTCATTGATATATCGTATTAAATGTCAAATTTAATAAACATAGACAAAACAGAATGCTGTAATAAATGTGTCATTTAAAGAGTATAAGAGTATGAAAAACGTACTAGCATAAAGTATAGCTATTGTATTTATTATTGTTTATTCATGATTAAAATTGTCTTCCAGCACAAGTAAAGGTATATTCATTGTTCAGTTTGTGTTTGCTTCTTCTCATGTACAAATTGTATTTAATGTTTAATGACTGTTTTCGGAAGCTTTGGCTGTAATACATGTAATAATACAACTGATTTTGTCTTATTTCATTCATTTTTAATGTGATCTCATCGTATTGTTGTGTGCATTAAACTTGAAAAAAATCAAATCAAATCTAGTCGTCCTTTAATTATATCTATTGTTTTTACTATTTTTTGTAATATTTTTGCGTATCAATGTAAGAACAATTTATTTTCTATTTAGATACAAGAACATTTGTAAAAGTCATATAGCCATTATCTAGCCCTAATGGTACCAGAAGACCTCAGACACGACCATTCGGTAAATATTTTCATGTGCGAACGATAAGTTGACTAGTAGCAGCACTGACCATCGATATGCTTGATTGGTGACATTCTCATACGAAAGAAATAATAATCCCAGGTAGGGTTTGAATTGACATTGTTAACTACCAGATTATGAATTCTCTGTAAATAACCCTAGTAACAATGTAATTAAAGAGTTAATGATCTTTATTGGCGGACATATCAACATATATTATGTAAGACAAAACAATTCCATACACATCTTAAGAATTGACCTTGAAAGTTTCAGCTATATGTTTTGATAAAAGACGATTTTCATGTTGTAGGGTGGAAATTACTTTATCTGTGTCGTTTATATCTAATTGTACATCTTCTTCAATTGTAGTTACCTTATCTTCAAGCTCAGATAAGAGATTCGATTCAAGTGTTTTGAAATGGTTGATTATTTTGTTGGTACTTTTAGTTATTTGGCTGGAAAGATTACTTTTCTGTGCTTTCAAATTTGCAAAAAGATGACGTCTTTCACTACACATATGAATTATTACGGCATCTTTTGCTTCTTTCATCACGTCTGCATCTTTAGCTTCTTTAGGTATATACAACTTGTGTAAGCAAGAACTGAAATTTAAACACAAAAAGCATTGATTACAAAATGAAAGACTAACTTAAAATGTTTTGATAATTGAAAATCTTCTTCTGTAATTCCAAAAATTCTAATAAAGATATTTATAACTTTTCATGCATTTAAACTGTTTCTACGTCTAGCAGTGTTCAAGGTTTTACAAAAGTGTTAGTAATCTTCGACATACCTATGATAAATGATGACACATGCGCCACAGCAAACTTCATTATGGTCCTGACAGAAGATATCAACAAGTTTTCCATGATGCACCTCGCATCTTTGCGAATGTAAAACCAAAGTGCTATTCATCCTTTTATCAGAACACCGAAGATTTTCAGATGTCTTCAAGATTTGATGACTCTTCATACAAATTTAGTGTGTTGTTTCAAACATGATTGGCAAAGAAAATTATCACATTCTACACAAAACACTTCTGCTTTTATGTTTTTACCTTCTCTCAGGCACGATGAACATTGAAATTCATTGTATTCGTCGGAGGCATTGAGCTCGTGATAATCGTCAACCGAACATTCGGAGGTCTCAAAATCATCCATTTTTACTCCCATACTTTGCGTTTTTGTTCCCTACAAACAATTTATCACACCACTGTAAATAAATGTCGCTTTGAATACAGTTTGAGAGGGTATGAATCATATCCGCGATTGTTCAAGTTTTGTTTCCGATAAATTAATGTAAAATTAAGTGTTTATCTTTGTTTAATAAGTGGTGTATGTATATATGCGACGATTCATCAAATGTCTTACTTTACTGTAAACACATGTATGACTGCATATCTGGTCAGTCTTTCGTTTCGAAGTGAATTGATTTACATGTACTTATTAGTGTGGAATTTTGTTTTGATCTGAAACGGAACAATTGCATTCAACATGTTGCTGCGGCAATAACTCAAAAAAAAAGATTATTCCTGTATGTCACCTTCAGGACCATATACATGTACCTGTTTTAAGTATAGTCATCTGAATTTTCTGCGACTCGAAGCTTAAAATAAATGAGGATCAGAAAAAGGGGGGGGCTGGCAAAATAATATGGGATGCAGTTGTTGTCTGACCTGTCCATATACAATGTAGTATCTTAGATACTGCTATATATCTTTGCTTGTATATTCCATTACTGTAGAATGAAGAAATGGTCCCTATAAATAAGTTTGTTTGATTGAATGGTTGGTTGTCACGCATCCCGCTGCCGGATTTCAAAAATCTGTTATTACCACTTTCTTCGCAAGTGACCGACTGCTTACCCCACTGTATTTTTGCGACGGACGCGCCCTCAGGTGCGTTCAGAGCTATGACATCTACACATGGGATTTCGTCGGTTACAATCGAGCAATGTGTCCTCAACCGAATAACAGCCCTAGAAATAGTACATGAATTTGATCCTATGAAACTCCCATACTTCGTCGGGATATCTTAAAAACTTCCATATTTAGCCTTTTCAATTTCAAATTAAGTTATCCAAGTTAAAATATAAACGAATTTGATTGATAGAAACGCTGTAGCCCCGTAGTATTATTGCGCAATGATGCAAATAACTGCTGAAACGATTTACCGCTGTCGAAAAAGTAGGACAGCAAATTATGCTATAATTAAGGTGTAGCTCAATAATTCATAGAAATTATAAGCAGGAAATAAATATTTCCCCATTAAACAAAACATTTTTATTAACAGATCAAAAGTTTTTCGTGACTTTAGAAAAAATCGCGCATTAATAAAAGAAGAACACTTTTCGTGACTCATACCGCGGATCCAGCAGTTATTAATAAATTAGACTACAGTACAATGGTAAGTATTACAATGTATAAATATCTATTTTTGAAAATGCATGTAAGTAACTACAAGGGAGTTTTTCAACACTTTACCACCATGAAGTCTTTCATGGTAATCTTTATTGAAGGAAGTTATAATATCAGTTCTACTTCCGATTCTTGTGCTTTGTTTACATAGTTTTCTAGGTCACGATATGAGTTAACCTGCTATGAGATTATAATAGCCTTACACTATTCTAAAAATAGATTCTGCATCATCTGTGCAGACTGTCGGACGAGTACACATTATACATGTGATAAACCAGTGGATACTTACTTTGTTTACATGCAGTACTTTAAGAAATTCTATACAATTGTAAGAAGCAAACAAGTTAAAATGGAATTTAGAGTGAAATTGAAAGGGACAACTAAACACTGTAGTGCTTAAGTGACGTAAATGAAAAAAAAATCTAAAAATATACACCATTAATTGCTGATGATTTTAACCAAAAATATTTTTAATGAGACATATCCAAGAGAAATAAAAATACAAATGACTTATATTTTATTGTTTACATGCCCACTATGATATAACACGAAGCAATTCTAATTAACATTCTCACATGTATTATGTATTATGCTTGAAGTTTATTTGCATATGGTTATATTTTAGAAATATTTCGTTGACAGTTTTTTTCTATTTACATATCATTTCTTGGAATAAATCGCAAAGGACACTGATTTACAAGTTTGACCAGAGTTTTTAGGCATACATTTCATTCAGTATTTAAAAATTTGGACTTGTTCTGCTTGAAATTGAAAATCTGAAGTATATCAGATTAGGACACATAAAATATATTGCTCTACAAATTTCGACATTGTATGGAACAAATTTTCTCTGTTATATCTTTTGGGTTGTTTTTTTTTTCTTAAAAAAAGCCTTAATGTCTCTCCGGTTGCATGTCTGTCGCATTCAGTGCTGCAGCACTTTGATTAAATCAGCAGTCAGAGCTATATAACCATTACACTAAGAGTCGTAAATCAATTGACAGTAGAAATTTCAGCTCGCCCCAAGATAGAACCAGTGACCCTTGGATAACAAACAATATTCTAATGCTCTACTTAGCTAAACTAGCGAACTTAAACTAATTTGTAACATACTTTAAACGTGGATGTTTTGAAAAGTAACAATTGCCTTTATAATAATTACTCGTTTGTTTTTCCTGTGTAATTTTGTAAGGGAAAAATAATGAATTGAAAATGTTTTAAACGATTCTTTCTATCACAAATTATTATCGCCCAATGAAAGGATACCCATCTTCTCATTACTTATCGCATTTCTTGAAGATGTTATGTGATTGGCACACACTGTCTGTGTTTATGAATTGTAAAACCAATTACTATGAAACTGTTACAAACAGTAATAAACACCATTTTCTCCTAAATACGTGTACATGTATAGTTTATTAAATAATGTCTATTAGATATTGTTAACTAATACTTTATACAATGATAACTATAAAACAACTGTAAACAGCATGTTTTCGCAAATACAATGCCACGCTTTCTTTAAAAAAGTAAACATCATAAAAAGGTACTGGTAAGATATGTTATATGTGTTATCTCTGGCGGCGATATCAGTTGACCCGTAGTAAAATACTTCGTCTATGTATAACTTGTATTAACATCTTATTCTTCATGGTCGTGAAGTTAGCCAGACACGGACACAACCTATACCTGCAGACATCCAGGCACACAATGCACGACACATATATTCTTCAATCTGCTGAAGGTTTTTTTCATCTGATGTAGCCTTGATTTTTGTTTTTTCTGGCTATCCGTAATAGCCGGAGATCGTTGTGATAAGAAATTTGACATTAAATTATGGAATTAGCCAGTGGTCTTTTGCACAGGTTTTACTGTATCATTTCTGGCCAGCCTGTATAGCCGGAACCGGATTCCGGCTAGCCGGAGTAGCCGGAACAGCCGGAGTTGACAAAAATGAGTTCCGGCTGCTCCGGCTGTTCCGGCTGTCTGGCTAACTTCACGAACATATATATTTGGGTCCGAGTGGGAGCATCTCTGAAATCACGTCCGAGTGGGAGTATTTTCCATTTTTATAAAAAAAACTTTAAAAAACTGACTTTTGAACAGCAAGATTTGAAACAAATCTAGAAAAATGCGTAAACATGACTCGGTTTATATGCCGGTACGTTAAAAATAATTTTCAAGAAGGTTTTCAACCTTATTTCTTATATGTTTCGCGAAAAGTCCGAGTGGGAGCATTCAGAGAAAACCTCTTATCCCGTTTTCAGGCCTAAACCAGGCAATGAATCTATAAACTTATTTTACAATTATCACAAGTGCTATAGCCATTCTTTGGTACGCTACATGATTTTTGATACTCTTACGTTTTCTTATAATACAAGCAATTATCATAGTATTGCAAGCAATCCATAAGTCCGCTACCGGTAAGAGCCCAAGCAACATTCTGAAGGGCCATTGGCCATTCACTTATGTTTCTATTTTAAGTAAATTTGTTGAAAAAGTTCTTTAAAAGTGATCACAGGGGAACAGTTTTTATGTAAAGACAGACAGACGGACTGAAGGACACTCTAAAGTTATTTTTTAAACATCCCTGTTATCAAAATATAACATTTTTTAAAACAAACTTTTTAAAAGGAGATAACGATGTCATACATGATGTGAGTGTAACAAAAAACAATTAGAAATGAAGGTATGAATATTGAAAGTTTATTTTGAATTTGAAGTAAATGAAAGTTAAAAGAACGAATAGGAAAAAATAAAAGTTTAAGGAGGAGATAATTCTGTAAATATGGATGCTAGATTTATAAACCTTGTCATATTATTATGATGTGGGAGTTTGAAGAAAATCCTATCATGATCGAAGAAGTTGGAGTAAAAATTACCAATTTCTCAAAAAAAGTCAAAGTTCAAAAGGGGCATAATTCTGGAAATAGTCTTGCTAGAGTATTGAACACTCACAAATGTTGAGTGATAATAAGAAACATTTATATGAAGTTTGAAGAAGATACATTGAGAAAAAAGAAGTTATTAAAAAAAACAATGTTTTTTTCATGAAAATTTTAATTTCAAGGGAGGTAATTCTGATAAATTTTGTGCTAGAGTTGTAAACTTTGTCACATATGATGTGGTTGATGACTAGCAACTTATATTTAAAGTTTGAAGAAAATACCTTTAGAAATAAAGAACTTATAGTGGAAAAAACTTAAAAACTAGAATCAGAAATCTTGAAATTCAGTCTATTTGTTGCCATAGCAACCAGAATTTTCAACATAGGAAGATAAAAAAAGAATGTGCATAATTTCCATACTCCCATCTACCCATATGTCAAGTTTCATAAAAAAATTTCAGTACTTTTTGCGTTATCACTGGATCCAGGTTATGTGTAAAATTTGCCATATTTTCAGTCTATTTGTTGCCATAGCAACCAGAATTTTCAGCATAGGAAAAAATGAAAAAGACGTGCATAATCCTTCACTAACTCCCCATATATCCATATAATCAAGTTCAAAAAAATTTTCAGTACTTTGTGGTTATCGCAGGATCCAGGTTATGTGGAAAATTTGCCATATTTTCAGCGTCTGTTTTTGCCATAGGCAACCAGAATTTTCAAACATAGGAAAAAAGAAAAAAGGAGTGCAATAATTTCCCATACTTCCATCTAACTATATATATCAAGTTTCATTAAAAATATTTTTCAGTACTTTTTTGCGTTATCGCAAGGATCCAGTTTTTGTGGACGGACGGAACCTGACGGGACGAACGGACTGACGGACGGACCGGAGGATAAACCTAAAGTCCCCTCCGGTAAAACCCGTAGGGGACTAAAAAACTGTAATTTTCCTTTCGAGTCGAAAAAATGGTCCGGGAGTGGGAGAAATTCAAAGCAAGGTGCGCGATGACGTAAGTATCCTAACCATTGAATAAATATATTACAAAATGTTTCTCCCAAACCCTCCAGAGGCGTGCACGTCGCGGAAAGAAGGCACACGGCAGGTTCCAAAGGTCAAGTCATCTTAAGTACCCAAAGGGATTGGTTGACCTGTTCGTGACTAACTCTGGAGGGTTGGCGCTAATGAGAGCCGTTTTTTGTTATCCCGGTTTCCAGGTAATTGAAAAAAAAAAAAAAAAAACCATGATGCCTGGGCCAGTATTGGGTCGTAACTCCTCTTACCACCAACGAACGAAGAATGGGCTACAGGAAGATCTTCAGCTTGACCAAAGACGTCCCCGATGAGACTACCTTTTAGTGGACCGGCAAGGATGCCCTAAAATTCTCGGACAATTGAATTTTTAAGGAAATAATGTTGATATTCATAATTGATAAATTATTTTTTATCTGGTTTTTATAATTATGTATATGGATTAATTATAATTTTTTCTTAAAATTTATAATAATTTTAATATCTTTTTATTTACTATTATTATTGTTTTATTAATGTATTTATTTATCGCTTATTCTTTATTTTATGATATAATTTTAATAATAGGATTTTAATTATATGCTATATTTATATCTCTAATAAATTATATATGTTTAAATTATAATATTTTTAAATATGATAAAAAAAAAAAAAAGAAAAAAAAAAAAAAAAAAAAAAAAAACCTTTTTTTTGGCACTTTTTTTTGTTTTTTTTTTTTTCAAAGGAGGGGTAAAATAAAAAAATGGAAAAAAAAAGGGTGGTTCCAATGAAGAAAAATGGGGGAAGAAAAAGGAAAAGGGGAAAAGTGAATATCCGAGAGAGACTTGCTAAATCAAGAACAATTTAAACGAAAAAAAAATAAAAGAAACTTTGACCAAAGCATAAAACGGCGACGCCAAAAATTTGACCCAAATTTTTCCCCCAAAAAACACTTAAAAAAAAAGATTACTTTAAAGAAATACCATTAATGTCATAAAAGGCCCCAAAAATCAAAATTTTATTTTCACGCCTATTTGCTTTCCATGTAAAAAGGCCTCAATAAAGCATCAGGTTTTTAAAGACAGACGGGGTTTTTGGCGGAGGCCAACACAAGAAATGAGAAGAATCAGCCAGTACTTGGGGTTTTGTTGGTTTGCAACTGGAAGAAGGTTAGTGAATATCCCTCGAATTGGGGAAATGGAGAATAACTACATTCATTGACAGAAGTTGTCTTTGTTTTTTACTCCTTAAATATTAAGCAAATAAGGTGCTATTGTGCAATTGAAAATGATTCTGAAAATCCCTTCCTTTTAATTTATCCTCAAGATGAAATCAATATATTCAAGTTTCATGTGTAAAACAAGTTGCTATTCCATTGATAGAAAAGAAAAAACCCAAGTAAATTAGGAAGATAAAAATTTACTTGACATTGTTAACATAACTGCTTATTAAATTGCCACATTTTTGTGTCTCAGAAGGACTGTTGTTCACATTTCATTATACCGGAAAATATTTGATGGCAGGCAATTTACAGCTGAGACAAAAATGAGCTTTTAAAACGTATTGTGAACTTATACAGAATGAAAGGCAAAACATTATTAGAATTGATTTTTGATGTTTTGGGCCTAGACTTCAAGTTAAACGGAACAGGGTTTTAAAAACAGGTTTTTACTATTTTTGTCTTCTTTTAAAATACATAAACATGTTTGGCTGGGAATATCAAAATTTTTGAAAAGGGGCCATAAGGTAATTATAAGTTTTTTTAAATCTTTTACACAATGAAAACTTTTAGAACAATTAAAGCAACATATAGTAAAATTTTATGAACTTTAGTGATAGGGAATAGATTAAACATGTTATTCAAGTTCCTTCCCTTTCTTTTTTTCCACTATGGGGTCACCTAGCATATCAAGCATGGTGAAAAAATCAATGCCCTCAGCATTTTGGTCTGGCTTTTCAGCTGGTGTAAACTCAGATATTTCATTAGCAGGCTTTTAATTGGCATCAGTTTTACAGTACAATATATGGAGAAAACTGAATTTATTTTAAAACACACTGAACAACAAAATTTCTCTTATCCTGTCATACCTATCTGGGTGTTGAAAAAACCCCTCCACCGCAGTTACAGCAGAATTTTAATTGAGGTTATGTATGAAAAAAAGTGAGAAATTATTCAAAAAGCCTGTTTTTGTCAGATTCACACAGAAAAAATCAAAGTGGTTTCCCATGAACTAAAATTGAAATGTTTTGGCACACAAAAGGGCTGATACCAGAATAAGAAAGATGTTTTGGGTGGGCTCTGCGTTTGTGATTCTTACCTTTTTTACTTTTTTACTAAAGATCTACAGTCATCTAAAATTTTTCAAAAGCAACAAAAAGCAAATTTTGTTAACTTATAAAACCCCTAGTAATTTATGAAAACCCCAGCATAAGAAAAAGCTCCAACATTTTAGGGCAATGCATGGAACAAAAACAGACCTCAACAACATTAAAATGCTACCTTGCTTTCTCTTTAACAAAGGCAAGAAAAAAATGCAGCACTTTCCCTCTGTTAAGCTCCTTTTTGGTTAAAAATTTAGATTCAGGCATAATTGTCACCAAAAATGAAGTCAAAAAAAAAAAGGCAAATAAAATTTTTGTTTAATGATCATAACTGTTTTTTTATGACTTTTTAAGTCCACAGGCTGCAGTACAGCATACTCTTAATCAAAAAGAAAAAGCCGCCACTAAAATCATAGTTAAATGAGACTGATTTTTTGTTTTATCGCTTCATACTAAAAAAACTTTTTTATTTTTAAAAAATTTTTTATATCAATGCATGCCTGCATTAATTTTCATGTTTCAGTTTTTGTAGCTAGAATTTTTTTGTTTCAAGTATTCATAGTGAAATGGTAAAGGGTACTTTTAGTACTTCATTATTTAACCACTTCAGGTTACAAATCCATAGAAATTTCCCGCCTGTACTTATAGCACATAAAAAAACATCAAAAAATATCAAAAAAAGAAGAACAATAATTAGTAATGCGAACATTATTTCAATAAACACATGTAGTACATTATTTATACAATTATGAAAAATTATTTCTTAAAAATTTTCGCTTCCGGCATATTAAAATAGTTTAAAAGATTGGCTTAATACAATATATATATTTTACAATTTGTTATTTTTTTAACAACAATTATATATTTTTTCATCAGGTGATGGGCACTAATGTGATCTAAAACCTATGTTTAAGTGTTATAAAGTTCATTACTTAAGCGTTTTTATGTTTAATGTCACCTTACATTTTTCTTATAAATATTATTAGGTTTTTTCTTCTTTTTTTTTTAATAAAAATTTTAAAATGCTTTGGAGGGGAAAAAATTTTCACAAGTAATTAGCTCAAAAACATTTTCAATTTATTTAAAAATTTAGAAAACCCGGCAAAACGGGCAGAATAATACCCTTTTTTGGTGAAAGGCGAAAATTTGCTAAATTATAATGTGGGGTTTTTAATGTATTTAATTTTTCCACCATTTTGGGAAAATTTTCCACGTTATTAGTAATACAAAATTGAAAAAGAAACCGATGGTTGGCTAAAGATTGTTTCATTCCGAATTTCGCCCAGTAATACTTTTGAATGAAGCTTCGTTGCATGTCAGTCTTGCATTACGGAACATTAGTGTTCAGGGTATCAATTTCAGTCCACTCAACCGAAAAGATAAGACCATTTTATTTTTCTCCTGATGCATTATAAATTGGTCTCATTGGCCCTCCCTGCTCAAAAATTGATCATCAACAAAAACGACTTCATACATTATTTTAGTATCATTCAGTGAATTACTGAATTCAAAATTTATAGGTCACCTTTTGGTTGATAGTAAACCAGTTTTAAGGATAATTGAATGGTGGACATGTCCGGGCCGACAACCATACCTAAAACGGGCAGATGGGCCCTCATTAAGTCTAGAATTTACATACAATACATACAGATACATACATATACTAACATACATAACTATTAACACGCACGCACGCAGCGGCCACGCACGCGCACGCACGGCACACACGCAACATACATCATTCATTTTTGAGATGGTGGATTTGCAGTGGCCTAATGGGTTCACTACGGTTCAGCTAGGCGCTGTTGTCGTTATTTGGGGTCTACATTATCTAGATTCGTTTGTATGTTTGTATAATTCTGTCGATTTCTATAATAAATTTATGTGGTAACTTGTATCTTTTATTTGAATCCAACGAAGGGGAAAGTGCCAACGTATAAAATCTAATTATCCCCTTTATATTATACATTAAAAATCTGTCTTAAATTAATTGTATTACCGGATCCTACTTGATCTGTTTGCGGATTTAGAGGAACTTTTTCGGAAATAATAATGTAGGTTTCTGGTCCCTTTAAAAATTGAAAAAGACAGAAAGATTCATCGTTGATTTTAAGAGCTTGTGATAAAAAGAAGAAAAACTATACACGTTTAAAACGGGAAAACAGAATCAACAATAAACAGCAATATAATTACGACAAGCACTCTTACAAAAAAATACATAGCATTTTCATGGATAAAAATTAGAATCTTAACTTCGTACGTACATGCAATCATCAATAAATGTTAACAAACAAAAATAGGTCTATATTTTCTGTTAAAGAAATATGTTTAATTTTATGTCAGCTGAGGATGTATTCCATAAATGTGTTGCTTTGTATGTAAATGTTTGCTTCATATAATTTTGTCCATACTATTTCAATCTCTACTTTAGTTATTGTTATCCATTTATCTTTTATATGACTTTAGTTTTATCAGAATTTTCATAAGCTTTTTTTCTATATAAACAGTAGTCTGTTCAATATAACTGTCACTACCATCTAAGAATGAATGTAAAAGTGATGGTTCATCCGTCATTCAGGCACATACAGTAGTGCGGATCGAAGGATCGAAACATGCCACCGTCAATCCCTTAAAGAGGTAATTTCGGAGGAACGAAGGGTCATGATTTACGTCCTACAATGAAGTATTAGAGCTAGCTGTGACAAAATAGAATATTATAGGTGGTGGACCAGGGAAACCTCACGGAGCTTGCGGGAACGTCCGGTGGTTCACCAGGGCCATTTCGTGGCCTGAAATAAGGCGTGGAAAGGGGCCCTGAGGTTATCCTCAATCAGTTAAAGCTGGAACGTCCTCTATAATGATCTATTACT
>NW_026857048.1:0-25361 GCF_026571515.1 Ruditapes philippinarum | reverse complement strand
AAAAAGAATTAAATCGATTTTTTGCGACTTTTGACAACCCTCAGCGAAAGTCCCTTGAAGGAATAGCAATTAAAGAAAATATAATAGAATCTGACAATAGTATGATACCCATTGTAAGATGACGAAATAATTGACGTCATTTAACTCCAACTATGTTCATCAGAGTTTATTTTTGAACTG
Source organism: Ruditapes philippinarum (assembly GCF_026571515.1). Taxonomy (NCBI): domain Eukaryota; kingdom Metazoa; phylum Mollusca; class Bivalvia; order Venerida; family Veneridae; genus Ruditapes; species Ruditapes philippinarum. The sequence goes on along the minus strand of NW_026857048.1, from coordinate 25,181 downwards.
CATATAATATTATGCATTTTGTTCTTTTGCATACCTATTTACACATGTATAAAAATACAAATGCAAAACTACAATGAAAATGTTTTACAAAATTAGCATCTTCTTGTTTAAATGCAACTTATACTCGTAGATGTGTATGCTTGCTAATATAATTTTAGACAAATTATTAATTAGTATCATCTGCCTGTTTATTTTGCTGTGAAAAACATGTATCAATTTTTATCACACTTTCGATATATACATGTATTCAAACATTTCTAGAGCAATACCCTCTCTGAAAGAAAAGAAAAACATTGTCTCCCAATGGGGATTGCTCTGCAGAGGTTGCATTTTATTGTGTGTGATCAATATAATTATAATCATTTGATATATTATCTTACAAAGCTTAATTGAGTTAAATCAAGCATCTCAATGTTTGCGTGATGCCGTTACGTCATTTCCGCTTGTCAATAATCCATCAAAAGTAATTAGATTTTGCAAAATGAAAGCTCATTTTCTACGCAACAAAATGCCATCATTTATGAATTTTATAAACAACAATCAAGTTTCAAGTCAGTCTATATCAAGTCACTCTAAATATTGATCGTATGCCAAATATAGAGAAGGGAGATAAATCGTATAAGTATAAATCGGAGATAATACGATATTTTTATAGATTGCCTCCCTTACTATATCTAACATTCAATTTGGTATCGTATGTGACACGTTTCTAACTTGCATCCAACAAGCATGACTTTGTGGCATGATGTTCATTTTAAATTAGTATTTAATTAATATACATATATTTGCAATTACGCGTAAATTGTAGAAAGAAAATAACCAAAAATAACAAATACAAATGTATATCTATTTCGGCTAACAAATTTCAATATTTTACATTGTACATGTAAGAATAATCGCGTCTAAAGTTGGTTCAACAAACTTTCAGTGAAGCTGCTTGATTAAAAAGATATTGCTATGTACGTAAGATGTCCATAACAGTAAAACATTTTAGGGTGTTTTTTTCACGTGAAGACAAAAGCTTTTATATAATAATGAATAAAACAAAATAAAATTCAACTAGAACCACTAACCTAAACAATTTGAATTGAAGCAACAAATGGGGCGGTAATAATGTAAAAATTGTTATTGAATTACCCCATGATTGCTTAATTTCAAAACAATATTTACCCTTTCGGTAAATGTTTGTGAGATTTTAAAAACAAATGTATACTGACAATTTTAAATCAAAGTAAACTTTCACCATACATCATAATCGAACTTTTATCGTAAAACACAACATTAGGACTTAAGCTATTCATCTTCTTCATCTTTAAATAGCTCATCTAGCCAAATCGCGGTCACGTGATAAGATAATTTTTAACGTCTTATATTGACACAAAAGCCACAATAAAAATATATCATTATATCAACTACTGATTATAAAGTCAATTGAATCATTCCTTTATAGGCTTAATAGCGATCTATTTATTCTGTAGTACTTGTCGGTGCTTTGAATTCGATATTTCAGTTTGCTATAAATACATTAAAGGGACCTCCACTGATATCACTTGACATGGCGGGACTAGAGATATTTGTCTCAGATTTGTGAACCATTTGGTGAACGTCTGGACTAATAACTTTTCAGATCGTTCTCTCCCACCGTTTTTCCAGAATCATCATTTTTTGTGCAAAATGACCGAAAAATGCAAAGATTTCCGCTCAAATCGGGCTAAAAACCAATTTTCAAATTAATTCTGAGTATTATCTTTTGCAGATTTTTCCATTTTAAATGCTTGAACTGATCTCTGTAAAAAGTAAAATTTTAACCTTTTTTGGATTTGTTGACCTCAGTGGAGCCCCTTTAAACTATATTAAAAATATTATATAAATTTACTCTATCAAATCGAAATATTTATTCGATGTCGCAGTTCTACGAAAATCGATATTCATATTCGATCATAACATTCGATATTGAAATTGATCTATTTTTGTATTTTAGATACTGGAGGATACACGCACATACTACCGGCGAAAAGCAGCCGACAGGGGGACGCTGTACTGTGCCGCCGGCGGAATCACAGTTGTAGCCACCATAGTTTTCTTGCTCATTTACTTTTCATGATTTATTAATTATTCTCGTTTCGTTTTTGCATATTTTATTGCATGTTGATGTATCCGGTTTGAATAAAAAATATTGCTAGCCTAATTTCGTTTTTGGGGTTTTATGGGGTACGGCGTGGAGATGGGTCGAAAAAATAACTATGGATATATTAAGATCACGAGTATTCATGAACTCAATTTACTAAGTTATAGCACGTGTTCAGGTACATTAATATAATTATAATGATTAATGAAATTATACAGAAACTTGATGTTTGAATAACTAACCTATAGCATAAAATAATGTTAAAAAATTTATCCTACAACAATGAAGATGAAAAAATGTAACCAGGAGTAATAATTATGTTAGAATAAAGACGGTAAAATAAATAATTAGCCGAGAAGACTGACCATAAGCAGTATGGTAAAAATAACTAAACTACAACAATAATGATGTAAGGATAACTGACCTACAATAAAAATGATTTAAAAATAACTGACATACAACAAAAATGATGTTATAATAACTGATCTACATCAAAAATGATGTTAAAATAACTGACAAACAGCAAAAATGATAAAAAAATATGTTAAAAGAACTGACCTATTACAATAAGGATGCTAGAATAACTGACCTATAGAAATAATGACGCTAAAATAACTGACCTACAGCAAAAATGATGTCAAAGTATCTTACTTATAGCAAGAATGGTGTTAAAATAACTGACTTACAGTAAAAATGATGTTCAAATAACTGACAAAACAGCAAAAATGATAAAAAAATATGTTAGAATAACTGTCCTATAGCAATAATGATGCTTAAATAACTGACCTAAACCAAAATGATGTTAGAATAACTGAAATTCAGCAATATTGATGTTAAAATAACTGACATATAGCAATAATGCTCCTGAAATAACTGACTTACAGTAATAATGATGTTAAAATAACTGACCAACACCAAAAAAGATGTTAAAATAACTGACCTATTACAATAATGATGTTAGAATAACTGACTTATAGAAGTAATGATGTTAAAATAACTGACTTACAGCAAAAATGATGTTAAAATAACTGACCTACAGCAAAAATGATGTTAAAATAACTGGCCTACAGCAAAAATGATGTTAAAATAACTGACCTACAGTAATTTTGATGTTTGAATAACTGACCTACAGTAATAATGATGTTTAAATAACTGACCTATAGTAATATTGATATTAAAATAACTGACCTAGACAAAAAATGGTGAAAAGATAACTGACCTAGACAAAAAATCATGTAAAAATAACTGACATACAGAAATTATGATGTTAGAACAACTGACCTACTCCAAAAAAATATGTAAAAATAACTCAGGTACAGCAATAATGATGTTAGAATATATAACCAATCGCAATTATGTTTTGAATAACTGGCCTACAACTTTAATCATGTTAAAATAACCTACATACAGAAATTGTGATGTTGGAATGTCTAAGCTACAATAGTGATGATGTTAAAATAACCGCCCCACAACAATGCTGAACCTTAAGCAATAATGATATTAAAATAACTGACTTACAGTAATAATGATGTTGAAAAAACTGACCGACACCAAAAATGATGTTAAAAGAACTGTCCTATAGCAATTATGATGTTGAAATAAATGGATTTAGCAATAATGGTGTTTTAATAAATGGACTACTCAAATACTGATGTTTGAATAACGAACCTACATCAATAATAGGGTTCGAATTTAGCTACATTTAACCTGCAACATGCATTATGTTGAAATAACTTAACCACAATCATGATGTGAGATTTACTTACATATAGCAATAATTATGTTTCAACAATCATTATGTAATAGAAAGAGCATCGAAACACGAGGCTATCTGATTTATACGAGGGGGCCTTGCACCCGAGTATTAATCAGATTGTCGAGTGTTTTGATGTTCTTTCTCTTTTGTATCATAGGCAAACACAAAAACACGTTCCCTGTTCAAAATATAAAACCCCAGAAAAAAGTGACCAATGAACGAACATCTGAATTTGATATTTTTCCTCTGCCGTCACAATAAGTAAACTCCCAGCAAAAATAAGCTAATCAATGGGCGATTAACTGCATTCCAGTTAACGCACTGTGCATGTATATGTATACGATTTAACTCTGACACATTTTCAACAGAAAGGTCCCCAAACTATGATACAAGCATGAGTAATTCCTGAACCGCAATCAAGTTAATTTACTTCCTTAATGGATAATTTCATGAAATTGAAAAGTTTATGAGTACAAATGATAAACGTAAGTTATTGGGTAAACAGGTAAAAGTAGGTAACGAGACAAAAATATAAACATGGCTTTGGTAAACAAAAAATTCTTAAAAATAAGCACTAAATGAATAAGCTAGGAAGATAGTTAGACATGAAGTTTATTTTCTTACAATTATTTACGACAATTAAAAACAAAGATATGATAATGAAGATATACGTTTACAAAAGATAAGGACACACAGCTACTGCTTAGGAAGGTAAAAATGTAAAGATTTCAAAGAATGGAAACGTCAGTACAACATAGAATATATTCATCTTGGATGCAGAAAAGAGTACAATGTATTTTGATTCACATTTTGTATTATATTCAACCTTTCCTTGTTAGATGCTGCAGGTATTCCGACTCGAATACTTTTTAATTACCCTAGGCATGTTTTCTCTAGTATGGGGCATACGCATTGTTTTATCTGGGGGCCCATACTCCGCTTTTAGGACAATGGCATGAACGTGCCACGTAGAAAGTAATATGGTCGCCGTATGAACATATCTGTAGATTTTTCAAAATTAAAAGATTACTATTGTCTTGTTTCAATGCTGAATATCGCTGATGACAGTGCTAGCGGGCATGAACCGTAGCTTGTACGAACCACTTCAGCTCAAATAAGTTGCAAGTAAGCTAACGTCACATTAGTTGTCAATTCGGTCATTGCAGGCAATATTTACAACATTTAAAAGCCGATGTTCTTATAAAACGTCTGACTTTGCATTGAACATGCATGATGATTGGAATTGCGGCGCTGTTTAATTAAGGGAGTTTAAGACAAAACTGTATAAAAACCAGATGTTGTCTGCTGGCTATGTATTCTACATCTTTGTTGAACTTTTATATTACTTGAACTTTTCTTAACACTTATTTTAACATTGTCGCTCGATTCCGTTTCAATCTACTTGTCTGTTAATGTGGTTTCATTTTCGTGTATTTTATGTCTTAGTCTTTGATTCATTTCATGTCTACGTTGAAGTAATGTGTATATTATTCTTGAACATAAAATAACCGCCTATGCAATTCCAATGAAAATGAAAGCAAAATCCTTAATGTAAAACGCAAGACAAAGCGTTTCATAGTCGCTACTGCAGTTTGCAATACATTGGAATGCCGTCACTGTCTCATTAATGTCGTTTGTTACTGACTGTATCATTCACAACACATATCCCAATGTATTTTAGAGCTGGAATTGAAATCTGCTTTCCAAGTGGATAACATATCTTGCGATATCTGTCTATGTTTATGAGAGTCAAAAATGCCCATGAAATCATCACATGTCCCATGAAATGAGACACTTTGCAAAGGGCAAGCACCTTTGGATCATACCGGACATTCAGGACCATTTCAGAGATGACTGAAATAGACATTATTTATTTCACTAAATCTGCTACTGCAAGATATGTTTTAAGTTCCACTGATACAGTTTGTTTAGAATTTCAGGAGAAGAGTTCAATGGTTATAAAGTTTCCAACAATGCCAATCACTGTAACCGATGCAGCCGACAAAACGGACGATATGAGACGCGTAACTACTTTTGTTTGTTCCAGTTTAAGAAAATCGTTATCCATTTTGATTCTGATAGGAAAATGAAATAATAATAATATCATTACTGCGAATGGAAGGAAAGGGAAGCTGCTGAAACAATGCTGAAAATGCGACCCGTCTAGAAAAATCAATGTGTGAAGAAAAAATCAATTATTACTGAAGACGTCCTCCATTCAAACTACCTGTCTGCACCTGTGTTTTAGATAAAGAGTAATCATTTAATAAAAGAAGATAAAATTTGTAAAAAAAAAAATAATAATAAATAAAACGTTGAAATCTTACATGAAAATTTGTATGCTTGTGCAAAGAAATACGTTACGTGAAGGTAAGTAATGATAGTTTTGTTATGTTCTCTTAACTGACGATCAATAAATGTCTATAGATATCTTAACAGCGAGGTCTTGTGTTTCTAAAATTTGTCCAAATTCAGGTAACATGTGAAAGCTGCATGCCTCCAGATGAGTCAAAATATTTCAAGAAAACCAAACTGGAGAAACATTTTTCTAAGATTGTAAGAAAATTAAAAACATAGAGTAATAATTTACATGTTATATTCGACAAATGACTGATTTTGTTGTATTTATCACCACATTTATGAATAATTTGCCCTCTTTTGGGTATTTTATGTGCCATATGCAATGTCTAAATTACTTTCTTTGTTCACTTCACAATATTTTACTTCAAATACATTTTCAAATTTTTCATAAAAGTTAGCATAAATCTGGAGACATAGTGCTTTAGATTTAACAAAGATTTTCAAGATGAATGTTTAATACATACATTAGAATCTATTAGTTTTTAAAAAAAAAAACAGAAACTCACTCATTTGTTTTGTCAAAAACTATAAAAAGGTTAGAAATTGTAGGAAGTTATGCAGATTTGTACGACAATTAGGATTTTATTACTTAAACATCAATCTTGGTTATGAATTCCATTATCTTTCTGAATACTCGTCGCTTTAATTTGAAAAGAAAAAAACTTTTTAGTGAAATATTTCATTTAATTGTTATATTTTTAGCCTGAATAACCCATTATGTACATCAATCACAAATAAAAAATTTTATTAGAATAAAAAAAGCAAATAAGAAGAAAGTGTTAAAATAACACTGAACAACAATGAAGATATGAAAGATATTCTTACCTTGTAAGTAATATTTTAGTAAGTAATAGTATGGCTGTTACCTCGGATAAATAAAAGACAACTTAGAATATTGTAATTTGATTTAGACCAATTATAATAGAAAACTGTCAAAGGATCCACCGACCGACCGGTTACGTAGCGATGAATTATATACGGAACTTTAAATGTGTTCCATTAACCATACGGTGAAAGTTATACCATTATACCATCTACCATGTGATTATCATCTGAAGAGATAATATTAAAACTGTCATTGCCTACTGGAAATGTGCACGCAATCAACACGAATGTATATCCATATTCAGGTTAGAATCGTTTTCATTGTTTCCAAACAAAAATTTGGTCAAAATCGTGCCCTACATAGTTAAAGAAGAACAAATATGGAACAACTGAAGTCCATAAAGATTGAGTTGTAATATCTTTGTACTTAAAAGACTATTTGATAATCATTTTAAATTTTATAAGGCTGTTATACCCCATTTTAATCATTATTAATGAATTTCAAAAAGTTATTGTCTACAAAGAAAATAAAGTGGCTCTGTGAAACTATATTTAAATAAAACAATTTACCAGTATACATTTTGTACATTTTAAGTATGGCTTTTTATCAAAGCTATGTCGTATGAAGCAAGTAGTTTGTTGTTTTTTAAGAAGAATCATTTAGCAGTTCATTCGAATGTCAAATTTTCACTTAACAGCCCGTCCCCTACCCAACGTTACACTACTTGAAGGGGGGTTCATTTTTCTCATTGTTAAAAACGTCAATATCGTGTAATGTATACATGACTTACAAATCTGTAAGCTTGTTTGTTAAAGTATTAATTGGTGACACACGAAAGAAAATAGCATCTTTCACCTTTATCACGTGAGCCATTGAATGCAGGGAAGGACACCTGAGGTCTTCCTCCACCAGTAAAAATATGACCTATACTGTGTCGATGTGACAAAAACCCAATCAAACAAACAAAAATAAACGTGAACCATTGAAGAAATATTTAAATGGACGCTCTTTCAGTAGGTAATTCTTTTGATATACATCACTAAAGCAATAAGATATATTGAGAGCAAAACATTTTGTTCGCCTCTGGAAAAAAGTTACAATCTGTAGTATTTGTACCATCATTCTCTTACATGATTTGTTTTCGATTTTGAAAACAACAAGAAATAAAACAATTTTTTTCTAAAACAAAAAACATAATCTTTAATTAATTCATGTCACGTTGAAGTATATACAGTTATAACAATAAAAATATAATTTGAAAGATAAATAACGACATACAATGTAAAGTATGTGAGAAATATAATTTGGCTTTTATTACGATGATGAAAACATATATAAAATATGTACAAAACAAATATTACAAACAATAAACATGTACATTGAAATGCAATTTATCTAAATAGTAATGCCAAACGCAATCATGTGAAAATTTATAAAAATTAAACATTTCTTTAACTTTTAATTTGATAAAAATAACAAACAAACAAAACAACATCACATTTTAAACATCTAAAATAAGGGGAGGGAATTTTTACGTCAAACTGCAAAATTTTATTTATAATTTTCAGTCTAGAAAGTGCCTGCCGACAGTAATTCCAAAACAGTAAAACAAATAGAGCAAAAAATATGATAGCCTGAACCGTAAGAGAAAAATAAACCTCCAAAACGCCAAAAAAATATCTATAACTTAATCTACACAGCTACTAGAAGTTAAAAAGGTATACATGCTTTTGAAAATACTGAAGACAACAGTTTATCACAACTCCATCATAACATATATCTTGCGTCATTGTCGACCACATCGACAACATTTTAAGACCAATTTCTTTATATAACATCTAAACCTAAAATTGAAGATGCTGTAAATGATTGGGTTGGTGGCGCTGTTTATGTAAGGTAGTTTCAGACAAAACTGTATTAAGGCATTGTAGTTATTTTCCTCGTCTGCTTTCAACATAAATATCGAGAATGTCCTAATAAGGAAATATGGTGTGAAGCAAACAAGATACACCACCGTCGTGGCAAACATCATCAATGTGATGTTCCTTTCTACTGGATTTAGCTTTACAGAGCAAAAGTCAAAACCAACTGATGTCTTCTGGGTGGATGTTCTATTTTTATGTTGCTCAGTAGAGATGCAGGTACTTTTGATCGTTATTGTTTTATTTGAGTTGTCTGGTTTCGTTTCAGCATTGATGTCACTTGTTTGTACGTCCTTAACATTGGTACATAAATTAGAATTTTTAATGCTATTGTCCGACCTTGACTCGTGCTTTTCTACGCTTGATTCTCGGCTCATCACATTTCTACGTTTGAATAACTTGTATATAATTCTAGAATACAAAATAACTGCAGCTACAATGCCAGCAATATTGAACAAATATTCACCAATGTAAAAAATAAGACAAAGTGTTACATAGTCGCCAACACAACTTGCAACACAGTGAAATCCCGTCAGTGTCTCGTTCATGTTAATTGAATTTGTTACTGTAACATTCACTTCCATTATGTCGAACGTAGCTAAAAGTCTTGCCGACAAAAGCATAAAAAATAAAACGACACATAATCCAATGTACTTGAGAGCGGAAATTGGAATCTGTTTGCCTAGTGGATAACATATCTTGCGATATCTGTCTATGTTTATGAGAGTCAAGAACGCCAAAGACACTCCAACGGTCCAGTTGCCCATGAAATGTGAAATCTTGCAAACAGCACTAGCATTTGGATCATATCGGATATTCAGGACCATTTCAGAGATGACAGAAATAGACACGATACAAGCTGCTAGATCTGACACTGCAAGATATTTTATAAGTACCACTGGAACAGTACGTGCTGATTTCCTGGAGAAGAATGCAATGGTTAAAATGTTTCCAACAATGCCAATCATTATTATCAATGCAGCTGGTACAACGGCCGGAATAAGACGCGTAGATATCTCTGTTTGTTTTTCTTTAAGTAATTCGTTATCCATTATTCTTCTGAAAAGAATGTAATTATATTGATATCATCACTACAAAGAGAACCTGTAAATATTTTAAAAAGCGGAGATCCCTTAGATGTTATTACATTGTGAATATATCAGTTAGACTCTGTTCTTAGAGATCGTAAAAATTATACAATTATAACAAATTTCAATAAACCTATACAACTTTTAATTTAATTTTGGAAACACTTTTGGCATTTTTAGACAACTTCATTGCTATATTTGTTTGTCAAAACATTAAACCTTCCTTTTAAATTTGTTGAATTCAGTTACAATATTGGTATAAATAGTGATTTGTATGAAATAGACATTGGAATGAAATATGATCACTGCGAGTGCTTGCGCGTGTGTTAGTTAATGTTACGTGCAAGTAAGTAATAATTTCTAACGTTGTCACGTTGAGACTTCTATACATCTTAAACTCTGAAGTCTGCTTTATGTCACATGTTTGTTAATTGTAACATTACATTACTTTACTTTACGTTTACATTACATTACATTACATTACATTACAATACATGACATTACATTACTTAACATAACATTGTTTTAAATATTTCGTGAATGTTTATCTGATTGTAATTGGTTATTTTCTCCATACGTGAATGGTCTACCTTATGTTTTTTTGTAATTACAGATTTATTTACTGATTTTTCCAGTTCCAAAGCTGGACTTATAATTGATACTATAGACTCGATTTTTAGAAATGAAAAAGATAATACAACAAAAATTAAACATATATAAACAGAATGTAAATAACAGGGGAAAACCGCATGCTCAATTTGCCAAAAACTATAATAGTATTATAATTATCAGTTCCTAAAGATGTAAAATGATCAACTTTTGTTTGAAAAATGACTTGTCAGAAGCTGATATAATAAAGCACAATGTTATTATCTTCAATTGTTAAACAAATAATTAATGCAGACCTTGTAACTTATTATCGACATTAAAAAATCTACACAAAAAGCAGTGTTAAATAAATATATAAAGTATATCAACAAACACAATATTGAAGATTCTTACCTGTTAAGGTGAAGTACCTACTCTTATTGTCTTGTTTCTTCAGATACATTACATGAAATATAATCATTATTCGAATCAACATTAAAACTTTGCCTCAGGATTTTTCAATCGGTTATGTGGTCACGAGTTTTTAATGGAACTTTAAATGATTATCACTAACCTCGCAGATTTATCAATTAATATGTAATGAGAACTCCGAATGAGATATAATTATTACCTGGGGATATACCATTTTACTTAATTCCCAAATGCACAGATAATACAAGGCAAGAGGATCTATACAAAGTGTACAAAGTGTAATTTAGCAATTGTTTTCATTACAGTAGTGATGAACCGAAGAATTGCTGGATACCTCTCCGTTCTTAGATAGACGTGCCATTTTGTTAGAAAAAATAATACCACAATGAAATTTTCTGTTATTTGTTTTTTTATAATTAAACAGTTTTTAAAAATAATAATGCCTCGGTTTGTGCTTTCATTTTTTTATATCAGACTTCTTTCCCCCATTTTTTTATTAATTAATTAAGTTACGCCAACATGTTAATTATAACAATGAAAATTTTTGTTCAAGTACAGCTTCTTTCTCCAAACCTTTAAACAATGGAAGCAAAAACATTCTTTAAATATAAGATTTTAACCATATAGTCCATCCTCTACCTAATTGTCAACGCCTGATAGGGCAATGGTTATCTTAATTAGAACATCCTTGATATAGTCTAAACTGTACGTAAGTGCCTTTTAATTTTATAAGCTTTTGTCTTTCAGTGCCAATCGGTTTAATTTGATACGAACGAAAATTCAACGTATACGTGGAATATCGAATTAAAACTAAACAGTTAATCCATTATCCTCCCATTCTCTCGCACCGTTAATTGTATGTTCATTTCCAATAAACTGGGCAAATTTCAGATTAAATCGGAAACAGTTTTGTTTTTTGTTGCCACAAATGCGTCATAATATGTACCAAAGATGTCAGTCATTGCCGGCAACATTTGCAGCATTTTAAGACCAGTGTCTTTATAAAACGTCTAAACTTCACGTTAAAGATGCTGTAAATGATGGGGTTGACGGCGCTGTTAAAGTAAGGTAATTTCAGACAAAATTGTATTAAGGCATTGTAGTTATTTTCCTCGTCTGCTTTCAACACTAACCTCAATAATATTCTAATCACGAAATATGGTGTGAAACATACAAGGAACACCACAGTCGTGGCAAACATCATCAAGGTGATGTTCCATTCTACTGGTTTCATCTTTACAGAGCAAAAGTCTGAACTAACTGATGACATCTGGATGGATGTTCTACCTTTATGTTCTTGCTTTGTAGAAGAATTGGTACTTTTGCTTACATTTGTTTCAATTTTATCGTTTGATTCCGTATTTGCACTGATGTCAGTGGAGTGTGTTTTCTTTCCATTGTTAGGTAAATTTGAATCATTTTCAATTCTGTTTTCTGACTCTTTAAATTTGACAGTAAATCTCCGGCTCATTTCATGTCTACGTTTACAAAGCGTGTATATAATTCTAGAATACAAAATCACTGCTAATACAATACCAACAACAATGACAGTGAAGTCCACAAAGTAAAAAATTAGACAAAGAGTTACATAGTCGCCACCACAACTTGCAACGCAATGAAATCCCGTCACTGTTTCGTTCATGTTAATTGAATTTGTTACTGTAACATTCACTTCCATTATGTCGAACGTTGCTAAAAGTCTTGCCGACGAAAGCATAAAAAATATAACGACACATATTCCAATGTACTTGAGAGCAGAAATTGGAATCTGTTTGCCAAGTGGATAACATATCTTGCGATATCTGTCTATGTTTATAAGAGTCAGGAACGCCCAAGAACTTCCAATGGTCCAGTTGCCCATAAAATGTGAAATCTTACAAACAGCACTAGCATTTGGATCATATCGGATATTCAAAACCATTTCAGAGATGACAAAAATAGACACAGTGCATGTCGCTAGATCTCCTACTGCAAGGTATTTTATAAGCACCACTGGTACAGTTTGTTTCACCTTTCTGGAGAAGAATGCAATGGTTAAAATGTTTCCAACAATGCCAATCACTATTATCAATGCAGCTGGTACTACGGCCGGAATAAGACGCGTAGATATCTCTGTTTGTTTTTCTTTAAGTAACTCGTTATCCATTGCAAACCTTAAAAACATGATAATCACGATATTTGAAATTCTACAATGATATTTATTTTCTTTTTAAGCATGTATATCATTTTCTCATCGTGGTCCGTGTTACTTCTTGTATTTAGTATCTAGTGAATATAAAGTTTATAAAACAATATGTTTACAGAATAAGAATAGTAACTTTGTAAAGATATTGATATAGTAGAACGCTAAAAGCTCTCGCACTGTATGAGATTAAGGAAGAATTAAACAAGCTACCAATAGGTGACCAGTGGGAGACCGCTTAACGAGCTTGGTGCCATGTTTAATTATATATATATTGAATTCCGCGTTTAATGACCAGACCAACGACTTTTTCCTTAATGTGTTAGATGTTATCTACTACAATTTGTTGTTATGTTAACAATCTGCATAAGACTGTCCTTTAAATTCAGAAATAATGAGTATTTAAATTACCAAATAAAATGAATAATTATTATATTGCTCAACATATTACTGAGGTACTCGGAAACATTCATAAAACATGTCATAAAAACCAAATGGGATTTTAACTCATTCGTACTCACCTCGCAAATCATTATGTTTTAGTTTGGCGGATGTAAGAAGAATAAAATAAACATAAAACACAATGAAGCCAAAAATTAGGCGGAATTTCTTTCTGTAATTCTAAGAAAAATAAGCAACGATGATGTAAATAAAATGTATCAAAAGCCAGTGATACTTTAATTCCAACAAAACCAGACAAAACAAAAAAAATGTACATTGATTTGCTTTGCTTTAAAAGTTAGAAATTATCAATAAATTAGTGCAAAACAGTTACTTACACGCAAACAAAACGCCACAAAGTAACGAAATATGATTTTTACCGTTTCATCAACTAGAATAATTCACTTGATAATTCAAAGTTCCTCGAATAGGTGCCAAATATCACGGAACATTGGAACTTATTGTACGAATAATTAACACTTATGATTTGTGCTAGAGGCTTTTAATTGACTAACAGTTCAACGTTCTTCGTAGAACTTCCATTGTAACATTATCATAACAGATGTGTCGATTTCTAAAGAAAACAAATGAAACATTATTCCATTAAACTATTATTACCAGAATGGGCAATGCACGCAGCTGATATGTAGGCAAGACAATGTAACACTTTGAGGGTTGATCAAAATGTATACAAGTATATCTATATGAAAAAAAAAACTTTTGGACAAATAACGCAAAACATGAAGCTGTTTTGTAACTAAGCAGTACCATTTAATATAGAACTTGTATCATTTTTATAAAGATTGTTGTCGCTTCGTTTTGTCTCATATTGTGATAAAATCATTTCAGAATATATTTATACTGTATTTCTTGGTATAAACATTGTATTATTATGATCGATAAAAAACACACACAAAAAACACACTTTTAAATTAAACAAAACTGAAATCTTTATGAGAACAGCATAAACGGCAAATTTGAAAATGTTGCTAGCTCGGTTTGATTGAGCCTGTTCATGACCGGCAGTGGTTATGTGCAGCCTACCATCCACGCCCCCCCCCCCCCCCAGCACCGGCTTAATCTGAACTTCTATTATACATGGAAATGATGAAATTTGGAAACAAGTTAATAACTTAAGTTATAATAATCTCAAACAACAAACATTTATTTAAAGAGACCTCAAAATATGCCACCGGATGAAAGTCTATTTAAGTAGTACTATTACATATATATTTAGATCTGAATTTACTTTTTATTTTATAAGTTAATTTTACCAAAATAGAATGAATGTAAGATTTATTTATATTTTCTTTCCTCTATATTCAATTATGTTCAAATCAAAGGAAACTCCATTTTAAAGTTCGAAAATAAAATAAAAATAGAAATAAGACTTTTTACACCTCTTATAAATATAAATTGCATTTTAAAAAATCATTAATAGAATAACTTGCTTCGGTAGTGTTTAGAATCGTGCTTTATTTTTATTTTATTTTTTTTTTTTTTTTTTAAAGATTAAATGATTTGGTGTCGACCCTCAAAATACGACAATAAACAGTTCTTTCATATTTACTATAGTTAGCTATACGTCTAAATCAAAATTCCATTCAAATTTCCATATTATCTTTTACCGTTAGACAAGATTAGTTCATAATTCTTAGATGATTTAATCAAAACAAATATTTATATTAAAGATATATTTTGTGTAGATAGGTAAATTTTTCGTGAATTCTGAAAGATTAAAAGTTGTTATATATAACCACTAAATTGTGGCACTTAATAAAATCCGCTTTTGGCTAATATAAATTATAAATGTTTTATTCCATATATATAACCGTTTTATTCCCTCATTTTGTTAGTTTTAAAATCTTTTTTTATCTTTAATTTACCGCAAAATATTTTTATAAATATTTTAAATTATTGGATACATCCTTTTTGTTAGTTAAATGGAGTAAATATAGATGATAAGTTTTAAAAATATTTTTGTATATGTTAGAAATGATATGCCTATTTGTACGATAATCCGTTTAATGTAAAATCAACATATTTATATAGTACAACAACAAATTAAAAATCAGCACTTATAGCTTATACATATAGTCCAAGTGCACAAAGGGTGCTTCACGATATCTCAGGTCAAAAAGCGATAATGGCGGCTCGACCGAGTGATGGTAAACGGTAAAAGGGACCGAGTAAGAGTACACTTTGCATATTTAGCCCCGCCTATAAATAAAGCACGAATTTCTTATCAAGCGTTATCATCATGATTAAAATAGACTATAAATCTGTGGAAATTATCAGTGTTACTGTATGTAAGTGCATATGCTTAAGCCTCCTAATAAATTTATGCATATGTCTAGAAAATGGAAACAGGCTTTAAACTTCAGGACATACAACTGTAGAATAATGGATTTTCATTCATATGCCTAATAATTTAATCAACAGATGAACCTATGTTAGGATATCAAGTAAGATTATTATAGGACCATCTAAATGCACTTGTACACAATGTATACTTATGTTCATTAAAGATATATGAGTAATCACATTATAACAGGACCAAGAGATCATCTGCATGAACATATACTAGTTTTTATAGAAGATGCATGAGAGGTTAATGTAAGATGAGCAGGGAATCATCTAGATGTAAATATACATTAGTAGTGATGGAATATATATAAGAAAGAGTCATCTGGTCTTTAAGGTGTATAAACACTGTAGTTCTTAAAGAACATATATATGTGAGGGAAATACATATAAACATTTTTATTATGGAACAGATATAAGGGTAACTCGTAAGATGCCCAGGGGATTATCTAGATGTACATATACTATAGTTTTCATGGAACAGAAATAAGGGGATCACGTAAGATTACAAGATCATCTGGATGTACATAAACTTTTTATGCCCCCACAAAGTGGGAGCATATAGCGTTGCACTTGTCCGTCCGTCTGTCCGTCCGTACGTCTGTCCGTCCGTCCGTCCGTCCGTCTGTCCGTACGTCCCGAAATCTTGTGAACGCAACTCCTCTTAAACCGGATGGCAGATTTTGCTTAAACTTCCAGGGATGAACAATCTTAATGTGTAGATGGTAGTAAAGGAAGGAATTTTTGCTGCGACCAAATTTAACAGAATTATGGCCCTTTGTTGATTTTTTTCACTATATACTATGTAGAAATTTTGTGAACGCAACTCCTCTTAAACCGGATGGCAGATTTTGCTTAAACTTCCAGGGATGAACAACCTTAATGTGTAGATGGTAGTAAAGGAAGGAATTTTTGCTGCGACCAAATTTAACAGAATTATGGCCCTTTGTTGATTTTTTCACTATATACCATATAGAAATTTTGTGAACACAACTCCTCTTAAACCGGATGGCAGATTTTGCTTAAACTTCCAGGGATGAACAACCTTAATGTGTAGATGGTAGTAAAGGA
Organism: Ruditapes philippinarum; assembly: GCF_026571515.1. NCBI lineage: Eukaryota > Metazoa > Mollusca > Bivalvia > Venerida > Veneridae > Ruditapes > Ruditapes philippinarum. Next base: position 8,022 of record NW_026857048.1, on the reverse strand, counting down.
AGGAATTTTTGCTGCGACCAAATTTAACAGAATTATGGCCCTTTGTTGATTTTTTCACTATATACCATATAGAAATTTTGTGAACGCAACTCCTCTTAAACCGGATGGCAGATTTTGCTTAAACTTCCAGGGATGAACAACCTTAATGTGTAGATGGTAGTAAAGGAAGGAATTTTTGCTGCGACCAAATTTAACAAAATTATGGCCCTTTGTTGATTTTTTCACTATATACCATATATAAGTTGTCAGTGGGGGCATCCGTGTCCTTTGGACACAGTTCTAGTTTCACTATATACCATATAGAAATTTTGTGAACGCAACTCCTCTTAACCGGATGGCAGATTTTTCTTTAACTTTCGGGGATGAACAACCTTAATGTATAGATGGTAGTAAAGGAAGGAATTTTTGCTGCGACCAAATTTAAGAGAATTATGGCCCTTTGTTGATTTTTTCACTATATACCATATAGAAATTATGTGAACGCAACTCCTTTTAAACTGGTTGGCAAATTTTGCTTAAACTTCCAGAGATGAACAACCTTAATGTGTAGATGGTAGTAAAGGAAGGAATTTTTGCTGCGACCAAATTTAACAGAATTATGGCCCTTTGTTGATTTTTTCACTATATACCATATACTAGTATATGTTGTCAGTGGGGGCATCCGTGTCCTTTGGACACAGTTCTAGTTTTCATTACATATCAGATGTAAGGGGATCAAATAAAATGACCAAGGGATCATCTAGATGTACATATACTATAGTTTTCATTGAACAGAAATAAGGGGATCACGTAAGATGACCAGGTGACATTTAGATGTATATACTTTTTTTCATTCTGGAACATATATGAGGGGATCAAATAAATGACAAGGGGATCATCTATATGTACATAAACTCTTTTTTTATTATGGAACAGATGTAAGGAGATCATGTAAGAATACAAGGGGAATATCTAGATGTACATATACTATAGTATTCATTGAAAATAAATAAAGGTATCACGTAAGATGATAAGGGGATCACGTAGATGACAAGGGGATCATGTAGATGTACATTTAATATAGTTTTAATTGAACAGAAAGAAATAAGGGGCTCACTTACGATGACCAGGAGATCATATAGATGTACATACTCTTTTTCATTATGGAACAGCTATGAGGGTATTTCGTAAAATGACAAGGGGATCATGTAGATGTACATATACTATAGACTTCATTGAACAGAAATAAAGGGATCACATAAGATGACAATGGTATCATCTAGATGTACATATACTATAGTATTCATTGAAAAGAAATAAAGGGTCACGTAAGATGACAATGGTATCATCTAGATGTACATATACTATAGTATTCATTGAACAGAAATAAGGGATCACGTAAGGTGAGAAGGGATCATCTAGATGTATATATACTATAGTATTCATTGAAAAGAAATAAGGGGATCACGTAAGGTGACAAGGGGATCATCTACATGTACATATACTACCAGGAGATCATATAGATGTACATACTCTTCTTCATTATGGAAAATATATGAGGGGATCGTGTAAAATGACAGGGGATCATGTAGATGTACATATACTATAGACTTCATTGAACAGAAATAAAGGGATCACGTAAGATGACAATGGTATCATCTAGATGTACATATGCTATAGTATTCATTGAAAAGAAATAAAGGGATCACGTAAGATGATAATGGTATCATCTAGATGTACATATACTATAGTATTCATTGAACAGAAATAAGGGGATCACGTAAGGTGACAAGGGGATCATCTAGATGTACATATACTACCAGGAGATCATATAGATGTACATACTCTTTTTCATTATGGAACATATATGAGGGGATCGCGTAAAATGACAAGGGGATCGTGTAGATGTACATATACTATAGACTTCATTGAACAGAAATAAAGGGATCACGTAAGATGACAATGGTATCATCTAGATGTACATATACTATAGCATTCATTGAAAAGAAATAAAGGGATCACGTAAGATGACAATGGTATCATCTACATGTACATATACTATAGTATTCATTGAACAGAAATAAGGGGATCACGTAAGGTGACAAGGGGATCATCTAGATGTACATATACTTTAGTATTCATTAAAAAGAAATAAGGGGATCACGTAAGGTGACAAGGGGATCATCTACATGTACATATACTACCAGGAGATCATATAGATGTACATACTCTTTTTCATTATAGAACATATATGAGGGGATCGCGTAAAATGACAAGGGGATCATGTAGATGTACATATACTATAGACTTCATTGAACAGAAATAAAGGGATCACGTAAGATGACAATGGTATCATCTAGATGTACATATACTATAGTATTCATTGAAAAGAAATAAGGGGATCACGTAAGATGACAATGGTATCATCTAGATGTACATATACTGTAGTATTCATTGAACAGAAATAAGGGGATCACGTAAGGTGACAAGGGGATCATCTAGATGTACATATACTACCAGGAGATCATATAGATGTACATACTCTTTTTCATTATGGAACATATATGAGGGGATCGCGTAAAATGACAAGGGGATCGTGTAGATGTACATATACTATAGACTTCATTGAACAGAAATAAAGGGATCACGTAAGATGACAATGGTATCATCTAGATGTACATATACTATAGCATTCATTGAAAAGAAATAAAGGGATCACGTAAGATGACAATGGTATCATCTAGATGTACATATACTATAGTATTTATTGAACAGAAATAAGGGGATCACATAAGGTGACAAGGGGATCATCTAGATGTACATATACTATAGTATTCATTGAAAAGAAATAAGGGGATCACGTATGGTGACAAGGGGATCATCTAGATGTACATATACTATAGTATTCATTGAACAGAAATAAGGGGATCACGTAAGATGACAATAGTATCATCTAGATGTACATATACAATGGTATTTATTGAACAGAAATAAGGGGATCACGTAAGATGACAAGGGGATCATCTAGATGTACATATACTATAGTATTCATTGAAAAGAAATAAGGGGATCACGTAAGGTGACAAGGGGATCATCTAGATGTACATATACTATAGTATTCATTGAAAAGAAATAAGGGGATCACGTAAGATGACAATAGTATCATCTAGATGTACATATACAATAGTATCCATACCGTAGTACATCAAGTGGACACCCTTTACACGTTGACTAGTATGTTCTCTTTTATATATCCATTTGATTCCCTTTTAAATGTTTGAAGGTAAATTCTATGTTGTACATCTGTATGATCCCCTCGTCCATCCTTTTGATCCCCTCTTATATTTTATATTATATTCTCCTTTGTACATCTGTCTGATCCCCTCGTCCATCCATTCGATCCCCTTTTATATTTTTGATAGTATATTCTCAGTTGTACATCTATTTGATCCCCAAGTACATCAATTTTTATCCTCTCTTGTATGCTTTATATAATGTTTTCTGTTGTAAATTCATATGATCCCCTACTCCATCTAATTGATCTCCTCTTAAATTTTTGATAGAATATTCTCCGTTGTACATCTGTATGATCTCCTTGTACACCCATTTGATTCACTGTTATATGTTTGATAGTATGTTCTCTGTTGTACATCTATTTGATCCCTTAGTCCTTCCATTTGATCCCCTATCATTTGCTTGAAGGTATATTATCCTCATCTATATCACACCTGGTCTTACGTGATCCCCTGATATCTGTTCAATGAAAACTAAAGAATATGTACATCTAAATGGCCCACTGGTCATCTTACGTGATCCCCTTATATCTTTTCAATGAATAGTATAGTTTATGTACATCAAGATGTTTCCCTGGTCAACTTACGTAATCACCTTATATCTGTTCAATGAATACTATAGAATGTGTACATCTAGATGATCCCCTGGTCAGCTTCCATTATCCCCATATATTTGTTCCAACATATAAAAGAATATATGTACAGGTAAATGACCCCCTTGTCATCTTCCGTGATCCCTTTATTTCTAATCAATGGATACTATAGTACATGTAAATATAGTTGATCCTTTTGTCATCTTTCGTGATCTCCATGTATCCGTTTAATAATTAGAAAGAGTATATGTACATCTTGATGACCCACTTGCCATATTACGTGATCTCCTTTTATCTGTTCAATGAATACTATAGCATGTGTACATCTAAATGATCCCCTGGTCCGATTACATGGTACTCACATATCTGTTCCATAATAAGAAACAATAAATGTACATGTAGATGATCCCCTGCTCATCTCACGTGATCCCTTTATTTCTGTTCAATGAATGCTATACTATATGTACATATAGACGATCCCTTTGTCATTTTACGTGATCCCTTTATTTCTATTCAATGGATACTATTGTAAATGTAAATATGGTTGATCCCCTTGTCATCTTTCGTGATCTCCATATATCCGTTCCATAATTAGAAAGAATATATGTACATGTAGATGATCCCCTGGTCATCTTATGTGATCCCCTTATATCTGCTCAATGAATACTATAGTATATGTACATCTAAATGATCCCCTGGTCATCTTACGTGATCCCCTGATATCTGTTCAATGAATCTTATACTGTATGCACATCTAGACGATCCCCTGGTCATCTTACGTGATCCCCTTATTTCTGATCAATAAAAACTATAGCATATGTAAAATTAGATGATCCCCTGGTCATCTTACGTTATCCCCTTATATCCCTTCCAAAATAAGAAAGAGGCCGTGTATATCTAGATGATCGCCTGGTCACCTACGTGATCCAATGATATCAGTTCAATGAAAATTATTTTATGTGTACAAGTAGATGATCCCCTGGTCATCAAGTACGTGACCCGCTGATATCTGTTCAATGAAAAGTATAGTATATGTACATGGTCATCTTACGTGATCGCGTTGTATCTGTTCAATGAAAACTATATAGTATAAACTTGGTCCTCTTTTAATGTGATTCCTAATATATTTTTCATATGAACAAAACTATACATTGTACATGTATATTCAGATGATCCTTGATATCCTCACATAGGTTCATATGCTGATTAAATCATTTGGCATATGAACGAAAGCACCATTATTGCACGACTTAACACTTTAAAGCTTTTTTCCATTTTTATAAGACATTCGTGTATATTTATTAGGGGGGTTAAGCATATGCACTTACATACAGTAACACTGATCATTTCCACTGATTTATAGTCTATTTTAATCATGAAGATAACGCTTTATAAGAAATTCGTGCTTTATTTATAGGCGGGGCTAAATATGCAAAGTGTACGCTTACTCGATCCCTTTTTCCGTTTACCCCGAGTGATATGCGCCTGGGACTTGTATTCTTAGGATTGCTGGCCGCATGGGTTCAAACGCCGTAAGGTAAGTCAATGTTTCCTGGAGCATGAATCTTTTCACTAATTGCTTAGTATCGGTTGGTTCCAGGAACGGATGCGATTGTAATTATAAGCTTATACCTTCTGCCACAATCAAACTAAATAAACCCAATCTGTCGCTTTGTTTTTACAATCGGAATAGTGAGCACTTTGATCGGCTTCTAATCTGTTTAAATTCTATGGAGGGAATCATATTTTTTCCCGCCAAATGCTGGTCTGTTTTCAGTTTGACTTCCTGTAAAATTTACAGGGAAGAACTGAATATAAGAAGAGTTTTCATTGGTCATCTTAAAATTACAAAATGAACTTTTGAATTCCCATTGACCATTTCAAAATAAAATGTAAAGGATAGTTCTTATCTTTCTAAGATAGTTCTTAACTAAAGTGTAAAGGGTAGTTCTTGCCATGATGAAATAAATTGTAAAGGATAGTTCTAAAATAAAATATACAGGATAGTTCTTTAACTGTCTAGTAAAATTGCTCAGATATTTAATTTTTTTTTAACAATACTTCTTGCACTCAGATCTCATTAATTTTCTAGTGAACAGTTTATTATACGTAAGAACTTACTGAGTTTATTTTATACAAAATCTGAGTTTTAAATTTTGTCCAAAATAACGAGAATGATATCAGGACCTATCAGGTACCCTTAGATGATGATGTTCAATAAGTGTCTAATATATTATATGATTATTGATGTGTTCAATTGATATAATGTGTATATGTTTCCTATATAGTTATGTTTGCATATTTATCAAGTATTTATAAAAATGATTGCTTTACCGACTGTTAGATGTTGGTGTTAGAAATTGAGTTCACATAGCGAAACACGACAGGTTTGTTTAGAAACACATACATCTTAAAGTGTGCCATTTTAACCCTACAAAAAATAATTATGTCATTGTTATGCAAACTTTGTCAACATTTCTATATGACTTTGCACGGAAAACTAAGATCTAGAATATGCAAGTTAACCAGTTTTACCTTGCCGAGTATCTTTTTTATCTAAAGACAACAATGCTTATGAAAATAATTTGACAGCCACCGTTAGCATGTATTTGTCCACTATTATGAAAAGTTAAAATTCTAGAACGACTACGCACCAAAAAAAAGTTCTAACCTTTTAATAAAACCAGACAATTTTTACCTAACACAATGTATGTTTGATCTACTGTTTTCCTTTTTACATTATTAGATAATGATAAAAATTAACTAACAGAGATGTTCATATCTCATCTTTCAGTTACTTTATAATTAATTTGCTTAACAAATATGCCAAAATAATAAGTGAAAATTTATAGAACTCGTTGAATAAAATATTATGCTCGCCAAAGGCTCGCATAATATAATTTTATTAAACGCGTTCAATAAATGCAGTATTAAACTTACACTCATACAATATCCTCTATGAAATTAATGAAGATGATTATATAATACATCAACTTATCAAAGTATTGATGGTTTTTTTATTGTACGTCGCACTTTACTAGTGGAGGAAGACCTAAGTTGCCCCAGCTGCACCTCCATCCATTATTTCAGACACGAACGGGCACCTAAGTAGAACCACCAACGTTCCATAAGCTAGCTTAGTAGCTTCTTCACATAAAAGTATCCAAATCCCTGGCTGGACTCGAACCCACAGCAATTAGGGGCCGGTGGTCAGCGATTTTGACTACTCTGCAAAAGACGACCCTAAAATACTGGACGCTTCTAAAATATTGTCTGGATAATAAATGTCAAGGTTTTTTTTTTCATATATTTATTTCAATTTTATTTAAAACAGGGAATTTAAAACAAACAAAAAAACATATAATACAAAATGTATATGGATGAAAGTTAGTTGTTTTACAAGTTAAAAATGCCATATACAATTATAGTCTGCTAGCTTATCTTATTAAATCTCTTTTTTAAAACAAAATTAAACGAAGCAATGTTCATAAACAAACAGTCATTAAAATAATAGACTTTTACTATTGATACATTATTAAATACGTTTATAACAGTATAATACAATAACTATAATACCGTATTTTTATATATCTAATAATAGAATATCATATAAAGAACACATAGGTTTGTGGGTAACAGTAAAAATATCACCCTGAGGAAATGTCTGTCATCCGAGATGTGAACAGTAGATACTTCTGCTGTTACGCACAAACCTATGTGTTATTTATTGTATTACCCCGAACAGATACTTCATTGGGACACTGTTTCTATAGTTTTTTGTTTTTTTTTTTTTTTTTGTGTGTGTGTTTTTTTAAGATATTTTTCATGTGAAAAAGTAATCAGTAAGAATAATCCCCATTGATCTATGGTGAATTAACACTAGATAATAAACTATAGATAAAATTACACTAGATATGCATTCTGAAAGTCCAAACAGAAGTTAAATCAATTCAACTCTATATTAAAATGATAATTCAGTAAACTTATAGTTACAAATTTGAAAATTTGGCCGCTTTTAGACGTATTTTAGATGTTGTGACGTAAAATGACGTCATTTCCTACGACACCAACAACATTTTGATATCAATCTTTTAATAAAGCGCCTAAATTTAACATTAAAAATACTGTATACAATAGGATTGAATGCACTGTTTAAG
>NW_026857047.1:0-14606 GCF_026571515.1 Ruditapes philippinarum | reverse complement strand
GTTTAATTAATGTACAAATTTGTTTACTGTGGTTAATTAATGTACAAATTTGTTTACTTACAACATTTTAAATTGGCATAATTTTCAAAACAACATAGAACTACTCGTATTAATGTAGACTTTGCAAAATTAATTCTTTCGCTCATACTAATTTATCCTTTCTGATGCAGGAGAAATTGCTCATTTTAACACAAAGTTTTCATTTTATCAGAGAGGTAGATAACATCTATGTCTCTGATTTTATTCAATACTTGTTCTTTCATTCATATGGAGCGAGTTAAAAACATCTTCAGATGCAGGACTTGGCGTGCATTGACTTCATTAAAATGCACGATCTGCAAAAAATAATTGTAAATTGCTCAATGGCGTGGCCTAGACGCTGAATACAACACTGAATAATTTCTTATACCTCCTGTATAACTTGTTAATATTTGAAGACTTCAGAGTTTGTTCTCTTTCTCACTACTCAACATCTAAGACAAGGTTCATAACTGTAGATTAAATATTTTATTAAATTAGTGAAATGTATATTTACAGGAGAAAACAGAACTTCCAAAGGTTAAAAAGGTTGTGACATCATCGTCAAATGAAGAAAAACCCAAACAGGTAATTTAGCAACAGTTACCACAGTGATCATCTGTTTGTCTATTATAATAAATAATTGAGTAATATTTGTCTATTATAATAAATAACTCCAACAGACTTAAACCATATTGGTATGACTGCTCTGAGTAAGGTTTTTATGTTTTCTGAAGAAAAAAAAAAGAGTTGTGTAGTTGTTGTTTTGTTCTTCAGTAGTTATGAGTTCAGTCATACTTAAAGTTAATCCTAGGGGTCAAGGTCAGTGTTTTGAAATTTAATACATTTGTATAATTATATGTTGAATTTAAATAGATTGATGACAAATGTGCAAATAATTTCTTTACCTTTGGTATACTTTTATTGTGTCGCCTTGAAAAGGTGACATATAGGGGTTACTTTTGTCGGCGTTGTCGTCGTCGGCGTCCGCTAAAGCTTGTCCGGAGCATAACTCAGTCACTATAAGTCTGATTGACTTCAAACTTGGTATGCATGCTTCTTTCAATAACCCGAAGTGCAGTGCACAAGGACCGGTACTCTGCAGTTTCTATTTTTTGGGTTATTGCCCTTTGTTAATTTTCATACTTTAATTTTGTCCGGGCCATTTCTCTTCAACTAAAAAAGCTATGGACTTGAAACTTCATAGGATGATAGATCTCATTAAGAAGAAATGCAGTGCACAAGAACCAGTTCTCTGCACTTCCTAATTTTTGAGTTATTGCCCTTTGTTAATTTTCATACTTTATTTTTGTCTGGGCCATTTCTCCTAATGTATAAAAGCCATGGACTTTAAACTTCATAGGATGATAGATCTCACTACTGGGGTCAAAATTGGCCCCTTAGGGGGTCATTGATTTTCCCTATATGTATATAGTAAAAACTTAAAAATCTTCTTTTTAAAAACCCAAGGAGCTAGAGCTAAGATATTTAGCATGAAACATGTTCTAATGGATGTCTACCAAGTTTGTTCAAATCAGAGCCCTTGGGTCAAAATTGGCCCGCCCCAGGGGGTCATGGATTTTCCCTATACGAATATAGTAAAAACTTAAAAATCTTCTTTTAAAAAACCCAAAGAGCTAGAGGTAAGATATTTAGCATGAAACATGTTATAATGGATGTCTACCAAGTTTGTTCAAATAAGAGCCCTGGGGTCAAAATTGGCCCCGCCCCGGGGGACATTGATTTTCCTTATATGTGTATAGCAAAACTTAAAAATCTTCTTGGAAATAACCCGAATAGCTAGAGTTTAGATATTAAGCATGAAACATCGTCTAGTAAGTGTCTACAAAGATTGTTCAAATAAAAGCCCTTGGGTCAAAACTGGCCCTGCCCCAGGAGTGTCATTGTTTTTAAATAATAGTATATGTGTAAAGAAAAAACTTAAATTTTTTTTTTTTTAAAAACCCAACAAGCTAGACCTTAGATGTTTAGCATGAAACATCTTCTAATGGGTGTCTACCAAGTTTATTCAAATAAAAGCCCAGGGGTTTAAACTTGCCCCGCTGCGGGGGGGGGGGCCTATATACAGGTGAGCGACTTCAGGGCCATCATGGCCCTCTTGTTAGTTATTGCCCTTTGTTATTTTTCATATTTCATTTTTGTCCTGGCCATTTCCCCTAAACTACATTGTTCACAAGGCGACACATCTGACTCGCGGAGTTCTAGTTATGTCTGAAGATTTCAGAGAGTGTTCCACATTTCATCACTCAACATCTAAGACAAGGTCCATAACTAGATTATTTTATATGAATTTATTTTAGTTTGATTGTGTTGGAAGCTATTAGCTTATTGAATCTCTCAAATCAGTTTCTGGAACCAACCAGTACTAAGCAATGGGTGTAAAGTTTCTTGCTTATGGAAACAATGACTTTGCCCCTAACGGGGTTTGAACCCATGCAGCCAGCAATCCTAAGATTATTAGTCTGACATGTTAACACAGACACCATAAAACTAGATTATATATTTTAAGAATAATCTCCCTTTTAAATTAAAAATTTTAATGAAAAAAGAACTAAAGTAACTCTATGGTATATAAAAGATAAGAGATTTTATTTGCCTTCAGATCAGTCACATGATCTGTTATCAAGGATTATAACTATAGGGAAAAGGGCTCAATGGTTCACTTAGTTTACAAAGACTTTCATGAATTTCTTACTACTTACTTAGTCATAACAACCAGAGCAGAGAAATTTTGCATGAAACATAACATGGTGGACCTCTACAAAAGTGGTATAAGTAATACCCTTGGTGTTGAAATCATCTCTGCCCTGGGTCACTTAGTTTATTATGCTCCCCGAAAAAATTTCGGGGGAGCATATAGTCGCCGCCTTGTCCGTCCGTCCGTCCATCCGTCTTTCCGTCCGTCCGTCCGTCCCCTTTTCTTGTCCGGGACATAACTTTGAAACAACAAGAGGTATCAACATGAAACTTTGTAGGTAGATAGATCTCATTGAGTAGGTGTGCAGTGCACAAGAACCGTAACTCTGCCTTGCCTAATTTTTAGCTCACCTGTCACAAAGTGACAGGGTGAGCTTTTGTGATCGCTTTTCGTCCGGCGTCCGTCCGTCGTCCGTAAACTTTTACTTTAAATGACATCTCCTCATAAACCACAAGGCCAATTTCATCCAAACTTCACAGGAATGTTCCTTTGGTGGTCACCTTTAAAAATTGTTCAAAGAATTTAATTCCATGCAGAACTCTGGTTGCCATGGCAACCGAAAGAAAAAACTTTAAATATCTTCTTTTAAAAAACCATAAGAGCTAGAGCTTAGATATTTGGCATGAAACATCTTCTAGTGAGTGTCTACCAAGTTTGTTCAAATAAAAGCCCTGGGGTCAAAATTGGCCCGGCCCCGGGGGGTCATTGATTTTCCCTATATGCATATAGTGAAAACTTAAAAAATCTTCTTTTAAAGAACTCAAAGAGCTATGGCTAAGATATTGAGCATCAAACATGTTCTAATAGGTGTCTATCAAGTTTGTTCAAAGAAAAGCCCTGGGGTCAAAATTGGCCCCGCCCCAGGGGGTCATTGATTTTCCCTATATGCATATAGTAAAAAACTTAAAAAAATCTTCTTTTAAAGAACCAAAAGAGTTAGAGCTAAGATATTTAGCATGAAAACATGTTCTAATAAGTGTCTACCAAGTTTGTTCAAATAAAAGCCCTGGGGTCAAAATTGACCCTGCCCGGGGGTCATTGATTTTTCCCTATATATGCATATAGTAAAAAAATTAAAAATCTTCTTTTAAAGAACTCAAAGAGCTATGGTTAAGATATTTAGCATCAAACATGTTCTAATAGGTGTCTACCAAGTTTGTTCAAATAAAAGCCCTGGGGTCAAAATTGGCCCGCCCGGGGGTCATTGATTTTCCTTATATGTGTATAGCAAAAAACTTAAAAAATCTTTTTTGAAAAAACCCAAATAGCTAGAGTTAAGATATTAAGCATGAAACATCTTTTAGTGAGTGTCTACAAAGTTTGTTTCAAATAAAAGACCTGGGGTCAAAATTGGCCCTGCCCCGGGTCATTGATTTTCCTTATATGTGTATAGCAAAAACTTAAAATCTTCTTTGAAAAAACCCAAATAGCTAGAGTTTAGATATTAAGCATGAAACATATTCTAGTAAGTGTCTACAAAGTTTGTTCAAATAAAAACCCTTGGGGTCATAACTGGCCTGGCCCCAGGCGTGTCATTGTTTTTAACTATATGTGTATAGTAAAAACTTTAAAAAAATCTTCTTTTAAATAGCCCAATGAGCTAGAGCTTAGATGTTTAGCATGAAACATTTTCTTATGGGTGTCTACCAAGTTTGTGCAAATAAAAGCCCTTTGGTTAAATTGGCCCTGCAATGTTTGGGGGGGGGGGGGGGGGGGGGGGTTGGGGCGGCCTATATACAGGTGAGCGACCTCAGGGCCATCATGGCCCTCTTGTTGAATTATTCCCCTTTGTTTATTTTTACACTTTGAACTTTGTCCGGGACATAACTCTAAAAGTATAAGAGGTATCAACATGAAACTTTTTAGGTAGATAGATCTCATTGAGTAGGTGTGCAGTGCACAAGAACCATAACTCTGCCTTGTCTTATTTTTGAATTATCCCCCTTTGTTTATTTTACACTTTGAACTTTGTCCGGGACATAACTCTAAAAGTATAAGAGGTATCAACATGAAACTTTGTAGGTAGATAGATCTCATTGAGTAGGTGTGCAGTGCACAAGAACCGTAACTCTGCCTTGCCTAATTTTTGAATTACCCCCCTTTGTTTATTTTACACTTTGAAATTTGTCCGGGACATAACTCTAAAAGTATAAGAGGTATCAACATGAAACTTTGTAGGTAGATAGATCTCAGTGAGTAGGTGTGCAGTGCACAAGAACGGTAACTCTGCCTTGTCTTATTTTTGAATTATCCCCCTTTGTTTATTTTACACTTTGATCTTTGTCCGGGACATAACTCTAAAAGTATAAGAGGTATCAACATGAAACTTTGTAGGTAGATAGATCTCATTGAGTAGATGTGCAGTGCACAAGAACGGTAACTCTGCCTTGCCTACTTTTGGAGTTATTGCCCTTTGTTCATTTTGACACTTTGACTTTGTCTGGGACATTACTCTAAAATTATAAGAGATATCAACATGAAACTTTGTAGATAGATAGGTCTCATTGGGTGGAAGTGCAGTGCACAAGAACCGTAACTCTGCCTTGCCTTATTTTGAAGTAATTGCCCTTTGTTTATTTTTACTTTTTGACTTTGTCCTGGACAATACTTTAATACTATTAGAGATATATCAACATGAAACTTTGTAGGTAGCTAGATATAATTGGATAGAATTGCAATGCTTAAAGAACCTAAACAAAGCCTGGTCTAATTTTGGAGTTATTGCCCTTTGTTCATTTTTACACTTTGACTTTTACCTGGGACATAATTCTGATATCATCAGGAAACTTTATAGATAGATAGATCTCATTGAATAGAAGTGCAGTGCAAAAAAACATAACTCCGCTTTGCCTAATTTTGGAGTTTTTGCCCTTTGTTCATTTTTTTTATACTTTCCTGTGTCCAGAACCTTCTCGGGGAGCATCACCCGGTTCAACCGGTTCTTGTATAGAGATTTATCTATAGGGATACATATATAAAACTTCCAGTAGAAATTTACTAGCCCAATCACAGTATACATACTTAACATATAGCAATGACCATTGAACATTTATGGAAAATATGTAAATCATGCTCGTAGGGTAAAAAAAATTTTCCATCCAGGGGGTCATTTAGTATGCATATTCTTATTTAGTAAAATTAGCTTTAAAATTTTTCTTATCTGGATCTGTAGTGTCAAAAGCAAAACTGTCTTTGCCTAGGTGGTCTTTAAGTTTGTACAGACATGTATAGAAAACACATTAAAATATTGTTTAAAACTACAATGTAAGAGATAAGGTATTTTTCTTGTAGCATTTCCTACTTGCAGACATCTACAAATATTTGATAAATCATGCCCATCAAAAATGACACACCCAATGTGACCTAATTACTTGTGTATTGAAGAATTGTAAACTTTACTTACAATGGATCTCAGGTGAGTGATCTATGGCCATTCTTGCCCTCTTGTTGGATTTTTTTTTTTTTTTTTTGCAAAGAAATTAATGAATGTTTGTTGGACATGTATATTTACAGGAAAAAGCAGAACCTGTTGTGGATAAAGATAAGGAAGATCAGGTAATGGAGCATAAAATATTCATGTCACAGCGCGTTATGTTAGATACATTATACCCTATCTTGCTGTTGTATTTGTGGTACAATCTAGCCAATTTCCTGTTAACTTTGAAATTTTAGAGGACCATGATATAGTTTACAGATCCTCATTCGAGCGAGTGGCATCAATTGGCCGGCCCCCTAACTTGTAAATTAAAAATTTTGTTAAAAAAACCTTATATGTAATAAGGCATTAGTAGTTATAGTTATTTCAAATAAGAACTAAAATAACATCTTTTGGGTCAATGTAAGCCCCCCCACCCTTGTAGACACTAAAATTATAAAGACTTCTATAGATAAAACACAACATTTAAGTCTTATTGTGTGAAATTAAAATACCAAGAGCTAAGATATTTAGCATGTAGCATAAGCTTGTGGACCTTTGCAAAATTGATACTTATCATGCCCCTTGAGTCAATATTGCCCTGCTACACAGTCACTTTATATAGACTTATATAGGAAAACACATTAAATTCTTATTGTGTGAAGCTACAAAGCTTAGAATTAAGATATTTGGCATGAAGTTGCATCCTTGCCAGATCTTCACAAGTTTTAATTTTTTTGTTTGACAAAGGACCCAGTATAACAATATTGTTTTTACTTCAGTCCAAACATTTGATTGGAGGAGAAAGGCTGACTTTTGATGAAGTACAGAAAAGGTGAGGTTTTTATTTAATATATATAACCATGTCAGTCTTTTGCAAGGTGAACTTTTATTGTCATATCCCTATTGTACATGTAAATATCCAAATTTCTTCTGTCTATACCAGGTTAATTTAAAATGGCGATTTGGATTTATCTTAAGTTCTAATTGCCAAGTACTATTGACTTCATAATTTACACAGTAACTAATCAATTTGGGCAAGTTATATAACTATGGCTTCCATTTTTTCCAAGTTATTGCCCTTTTCAGCACTTTGAAAATTGATATGGTTAACGTAAATGGGCAAGTTGGATATAGAATCTATCTTTAAGCCCTTTGTGTACAAATGACATAATAATTTCCATACTTATCAATGCAAAGTACATGATATTGCCAAGTTATATGACTGTGCTATCCATTTTTACCAGTTATTTCCCTTTTTTCATTTTGAAAATATGAGCCGCGTCACGGCAAAACCAACATAGTGCGTTTGCGACCAGCATGGATCCAGACCAGCCTGCGCATCCACGCAGTCTGATCAGGATCCATGCTGTTCGCTAACCGACCCTATTACAAGTAGAGAAACTGATAGGGAACAGCATAGATCCTGATCAGACTGCGCAGATGAGCAGGCTGGTCTGGATCCATGCTGGTCGCAAGCGCACTATGTTGGTTTTGTCGTGATGCGGCTCATATGGTTTACCTATTCTGGCAAGATGGATTTAGTTTACTATAAAATTTCTCTTAATTACTTCATTTATTTAATGAAATATTCCATATTTGGTAGGTAGATACCTTTAATGGTCCTCTTACTTTCAGTTGAGTTAGGGTCACTAGATCAAGGTAACTGGTGTAAAAAAATAAATTTTTTTGATCTTTATGTTGCTTTTTTGGGTGAAAACAGGTTGTTTATGGTGAATTAGATCATTGTTCATGAAAATAATACTATCATACACTGTATACAGACTTTTATGACCTATAATTGAATTAACACTATAGGTTCCATGATATGACAGATGAAGAATTACACGAGAATCTTCCTAGTGGAGATATGGGGACTAGTAAGTATCTAAAGCAAGATTAACATGTTCTACCACAGTGTCTTATTAGCCAAATTTGTAAATTGTCATTTCAAACAAAGTTCTTATTGCCCAAAATCTAGTAAAGAATTTAATTTTTATTCAAGGATATATATATAAGGGCAGTTAGGCTATTCAGCGAGATTGAATTTTTTTAGCTGCTTTGCATTACTATATATAGCCACTTTAAGGATGCAACATCTTATTTTTTGGGCTGGACCTAAATAATGTTTAGTGTGTGAAATTTTTTTGTCCAATAGGATTGCAGTTTTTCAGTTGAATCGTAACACATATATCACGGTAAAAAACAGCAAACTGTTAATCAGTCTAGTAAATGGACTGTTTTAAAAAAATAATTTAAAACACTAAGCTGGTTCAAATTTATTAGTACATATTAACAAAATGGAATTGGTCGCATGGCTATGCCGCACCTGACCAATTTAATTTTGTAAATACCGACTAATAAACTTTAATCTATACTTAAACAAAAATGTTTTAATGTACATGTTACCTATTTTTTTTTTTTTTTAAATTGCAATGGCCTAGGAAGCAATACAGTTCTTCTGCTGTTTGTATTTTAGAATTGGCAGCATTACTGGGAAATCATATTCAGTTTTAGCACTTTGATATTTTGATGTAATTGCCATACCTTGCCCAGGGAACACTCACCAGATTTTTTACCCCAGATCAACTTATTATGACCTTGAGCTTTAAATGACATTGACTTTCAAGGTCAAATGATTGAACTTTGATTAAGTTGTCATAGTTATTTATGTACGGATTTGATTCATACATGGACAAAACAACACTTGTGACCAAACAACATGTTGAAAAATTTAGATATGATCACTTTGACTGTCAAGGTCAGATCATTAAAATTTGCTTATATTTTCTTAATTTTGCCATTTATTTATGGAAAACATTCAAACTTGGACAAACCAACAAGTGTAACTAGACAGACCTATGTAAATAAAAAAAGGAAAACCTTAATTATTTAATCTTTAAATTTCCTTATAAAGATTAGTTTAAACAGTTTGTTTGCTGTTAGAAAATGTAAATAAAAGTGAAGCATTGCCCCTGCCCATTGGTGGCTTGTTTTAGGACATGTAAACCTGCCATATTATAAATGAATTTATATGTCTTTATTTTTGAAAGTTATAGACAACAAAAAATTCAAACACAAGTTTTAAATTGCAGATAAGCTATGATATAAGAAACTTCTTACACAGATATGGCTCTGTGATGATACCTGTAAAAGCAATAAACCTTCCCAATTTACCATTACTTAATATAGACATTGACCATCATATTTTAGCCGGATATTAAAAAATGGCTGCCGACGAAAGCAACAGTGAAGGTAGATAATGTGTAATTATGGCTAGTAAGAAGAAATTTGAGAAAACAAAAATTAATCAGTTTTTCTGCAATATTCAATTATAAGATACACTAACCACTGTACACATGTATATTTGAGTTTAAAATGTGTCTTATAATTAGATATGGACAGTTCTCATTGTGAGTCCTGGATAACATTTGTGTTATTCATACAGTGTTTATAATTATATCTCATTTCAGGATTTGTAAAGTTTCTAAATAGGAAACGTGATATAGATTTGATGAAGAGACTCCCAGATGATTTAACTAAAAGAATATTGTAAGTGGTTTTTTTTTTGTCCTTTAAAATTTAAAATATGATCCGCGTCACGACAAAACCAACATAATGGGTTTGCGACCAGCATGGATCCAGACCAGCCTGCGCATCCGCGCAGTCTGATCAGGATCCTTGCTGTTCGCTATCAGTTTCTCTACTTGTTAAAGGGTTTGTAAGCGAACAGCATGGATCCTGATCAGACTGCGCGGATGCAAAGGCTGGTCTGGATCCATGCTGGTCGCAAACCCATTACGTTGGTTTTGTTGTGACGTGGCTCATATGTTTTTCTAGCTAAATTTTTTTTCCAGTCCTTCAGGAAACCTTTTTTGTTGCAACTTTTTGAAAGTTGAGTAATTATGCCCCCACTTCAAAGAAGAGGGGGTATATTGCTTTGCACTTGTCAGTCCGTCGGTCCGTAGACCAAATGGTTTCCGAGTGATAACTAAAGAATGCTTAGGCCTAGGAACTTCAAACTTGGTATGGTGATTGGTCATGACCAGTAGATGACCCCTATTAATTTTGGGGTCAAGGGGTCAAAGGTTAAATTGGCCTTGTAGGTGATCAATAACTAAAGAATGCTTAGGCCTAGGAACTTCAAACTTGGTATGGTGATTGGTTATGACCAGCAGATGACCCCTATTGATTTTGGGGTCAAGGGGTCAAAGGTCAACCGTCAAGGTCACATTGACCTTGTAGGTAAAAAAGGTTTCCGATCAATAACTTAAGAACGCTTAGGCCTAGGAACTTCAAACTTGGTATGGTGATTGGTCATGACCAGCAGATGACCCCTATTGATTTTGGGGTCAAGGGGTCAAAGGTCAAGGTAACATTAACCTTTTAGGTAAAAATGGTTTCTGATCAATTACTAAAGAACGCTTAGGCCTAGGAACTTCAAACATGGTATGCTTATTGGTCATGACCAGTAGATGACCCCTATTAATTTTGGGGTCAAGGGGTCAAAGGTTAAATTGGCCTTGTAGGTGATCAATAACTAAAGAATGCTTAGGCCTAGGAACTTCAAACTTGGTATGGTGATTGGTTATGACCAGCAGATGACCCCTATTGATTTTGGGGTCAAGGGGTCAAAGGTCAACCGTCAAGGTCACATTGACCTTGTAGGTAAAAAAGGTTTCCGATCAATAACTTAAGAACGCTTAGGCCTAGGAACTTCAAACTTGGTATGGTGATTGGTCATGACCAGCAGATGACCCCTATTGATTTTGGGGTCAAGGGGTCAAAGGTCAAGGTAACATTAACCTTTTAGGTAAAAATGGTTTCTGATCAATTACTAAAGAACGCTTAGGCCTAGGAACTTCAAACATGGTATGCTTATTGGTCATGACCAGCAGACAACCCCTATTGATTTTGGGGTCAAGGGGTCAAAGGTCAAGGTCACATTGACCTTGTAGGTTAAAATGGTTTCCGATCAATAACTAAAGAACGCTTAGGCCTAGGAACTTCAAACTTGGTATGGTGATTGGTCATGACCAGCAGATGACCCCTATTGATTTTGGGGTCAAAGGTCAAGGTCACATTGACCTTGTAGGTAAAAACGGTTTCCAATCAATAACTAAAGAACGCTTAGGCCTAGGAACTTCAAACTTGGTATGATGATTGGTCATGACCAGCAGATGACCCCTATTGATTTAGGGGTCAAATGTCAGGGTCACATTGACCTTGTAGGTGAAAACAGTTTCCAATCAATAACTTAAGAACGCTTAGGCCTAGAAACTTCAAACTTGGTATGATGATTGGTCATGACCAGCAGATGACCCCTATTGATTTTGGGGTCAAGGGGTCAAAGGTCAAGGTCACATTGACCTTGTAGGTAAAAACGGTTTCTGATCAATAACTAAAGAATGCTTAGGCCTAGGAACTTCAAACTTGGTATGATGATTGGTCATGACCAGTAGATGAACCCTATTGATTTTAGGGTCAAGGGGTCAATGTCATATTGACCTTGTACTTAATGACGGTTTGTGACCGATAACTCAACAACTCAAGTTGCCTTGGTTGATATTTTTATCAACTAAAAATGCTTTTGGTATACACATTTGAAGGTCTTATGTAATATAACAACTTGGCTGTCATTAATGAGGCCTACATGATTCATAAAATTTATACATATATTATTTGTAAGATTTGTAATAACTTAAATTGCTGCACACAACCTATGGGGTCACAATAATTATTACCTTGTTACTAGTCATGACCTGTAGATACTAGATAACCCTTATTAATTGTTTGTTCACTGGATCAGAAGTCATGCATAATAACCTGATCATTTGACTAATTGGCTGCCGATAGGGGGCATACATGTTTTACAAACATATCTTGTTCATAAATAAACATTAATTATGTTTAAGCCTAATTTGGGTCAATCTATATATACATTTCTAGTTACACTTTAACTTGTACAATCATTGAAGGGTGACTTTCATATTTGATAAGAATATATCATACATGCCATAACGTCCCGTATGCCCGGGACAGTCCCGGAAATAAGGTGTCTGTCCCAGAGGTGTCCCGGAGATGATTTATGTCCCGGTAAAAAAAAATTGTAAAATAATCTACTTTGATGCAAGAAATTTTACATTTTTATATAATTTTATTGTCAAGTTTTAATAAACTACTTTTTAACTAGTCTAGAAAGCTAATAACGAACGATAATCCCCTAACAGCATTGGGATGGTGACACTAATCCTTTGATTGGTATATCTATGTGCCCCTTCCAACAAACAATTATCGGCAATATTTTGATCAATTAAAAGATTAATTGTTTACCCCATGTGGCTTCCTGAGCGAAGGTGTCATACACTGTAATTAACAACTGGCCAGTATAAATTTAATCCGCCTGCAGGCAATTAGTGGTCAAACACTGTGAAAATTACCGCTAAATTTGAGGTGATAATCTACAAGATTCAGCGAATGTGTCAGGTAATGACATGGCTAATTGTCATTACTTAACATAGCTTTATTCTATTCTGTGACTGATTGAATTAACGATGCCTAAATACTTAAGAAAGATAGAAAAACTGTTAATAGTTATTGACATTCTGTCTTTTGTTTATGGTGTCATTAAATTTGCAAGTTGTAAAAACCGGTAATACAGTATAGCGGTTGTATGCCACTATGTAAATTTAAAAAAAAATATGTTTGTTGATCAATGCCCCTCCTCCAAAAGAAAAGTGTCCCAGAAATGAGTGTAAAAATTATGGCATGTATGAATATATCTTTGATGGACCTTTAACTTTGTTTGGATTTATTGGTTAGTAGGGTTAAGGGCAAGGTCAAAAATGATGAAAATAAATTAAAATTCCTATATATTTTGTACTGGAATGCATTAACAAATATAAAGGTTCCTGTAGCATTCATAAACATGTTCTATGTGTTTTGTGCATGTATATTGTTTAAATTGACTATTGAAATGTAACCCTTTTGTTAACAGTGCATCTAACGCATTAAGGAGAGAAACTGCATCCATTGACATGATGCAATTATTGTATGAGAGACATCATGATAAAGTTTTACAAGGTAAGATTTAGAAAAAAAAATTAATTCCTTTTTAGCTCACCTCTCAGGTCAGAGGTGAGCTTTTATGATGTCAATATGCAGTTGTCTGTCGTTGCCCGCAAAATCTTTAGATAACATTCTCTCCTTTAGTTAATTCACAATGTGGATTTTGACGATTGATTCTTAGCTGACCTCAAAAAAGGCCCTTTCATTGTTTTATAAATTGTTTGAGTATAATGCATTAGTAAGTCATCAGAGTCAAAAATAAACTTAAAAAATCTTAACACAAAATATGAAATAAAAGCCCTTCTATTGAAAGAAAACAAAATAACACCATGTGTTAGAAAATGCAATGAACCGAGGTAAGTTCTCTGGTTATTTAGTACGAGTATAATTGATAGATGGTTAAACATTCATTACCTTTTTCATGAAAACCAATTTCAATGTTTTGAACAAATTTTTTAAGTACCTCTGTCTTTCATTTTGTCTCCCGAAAATTTTGGCGACATTGTTTTTGCCTCTGCCACCTGTCTGTTTGCTTTCTCTCCGTCTGTCTCCTCTGTCTGTGCCCCCTTCACAGGTCAAACAGCGGGCAGGATTTTAATGAAACTTCATAGGAGTGATCAGTAACATCCTTAGTTGTGCATATCGCTGGCACGTTCCGCTTGGCTGCACAAAATGGCCACCAGTGCTTAGAATAGAAAAATCTTGGCCAGCTATCACAGGTTGAACTGCTGGGGGGTGGGGGGGATTTCACTGGAACTTCACAGGAGTGATCAGTACCATACTTAGTTGTGCATATCGCGGGCATTCCACTTCAGTGCACAAAATGGCCCCCAGAGCTATAAATAGAAAATTTTTGTCCAGCTTAAAAGGTTAAACTGCTGGGGGGATTTCAATGAAACTTCATTGGAGTGATCAATACCATCCCTAGTTGTGCATATCCCTGGCAAATCACTCTTTGCTGCACAAAATGGCCACCAGAGCTAAAAATTTAAAAAATCTTGTCCAACTTTCACAGGTAGAACTGCTGGGGGGATTTCTTGAGATTTCACAGTAGTGATCAGTACAATACTTAGTTGTGCATGTTGCTGGCACACTCAGCTTTGCTGCACAAAATAGCAACCATAGCTGTAAATAGAAAAATTTTGTCAGGCTTTCACAGGTCAAACTGCTGGTGGGACTTTGTCCATACTTTACAGGAGTGATCAGTACCATCCCTAGTTGTCCATATTGCCGGCATGTAAATTTTTGCTTCGGCCACGAAAGCTGTAACTTGAAAAATCTTGTCCAGCTTTCACAGGGTTGATCAGTACCATACCTAGTTTCGGGAGACATATGTTTTTGTGACAAAAGCTCGTTCTAGTTTTATCTGTCCATAAAAATTTTTTC
>NW_026857046.1:0-68481 GCF_026571515.1 Ruditapes philippinarum | reverse complement strand
AAGAGGACGGTCACACTTCGTGAGACAAATGTCCTCCGAGACATATGTGCTCCTACAGAGCATACTTTATCACAGGATTTGAATCTTATTTTTTTATTTCAATTGTCTTTTTATTATTTTATTTTATTTGTTCGCCTGTGTTGTCCATTTGATCCCACTATGAACTTAGACTGCTTCGAAGAAAGTGTAGGCAGAATCAATAACACATAAATGTGTACGCAGTATCTTGATTTTTTCGAGAGAGTACGCAGTATCATAATTCTATTTTCTACAAAAAGATCGTTTTAAGACATTTTTCGTACAAAGGAATTATAACAAAGATTGAAAATATATTTATGAAACAGGTTCTACAATAAAAAAAAAACTTCAAGCTAAACTTTCAGTTTAATCGACAACTTCTCAATTTCTGTAACATTTCAACGCCGGGTGTACGCCGTATCCAGAATCAAAACCGCATTCAACTCGAAATACTGACAAGAAAAGGAAGAATTGTGTCAAGGCATTTGGAATATTAAAACTATAAGTAAGGACATCTTCTTTGCAAAAGAAATTAAATTTAAATCTATTCTGATTGCTTTACATGCCTCGTTTTTGTTCTAAGTACCGGTTGAAAAAATGTTCGCGGTATCAAAATTTTGAGAATGCGCGCGGATGGTTTGACCCCCTTGTCTCATATATAGACTCGATCAAACCGAGTCTGCAGTTTTCATGTAATTTTGCTGTTTTAAATGCTTCCGAGGGGTCAATTTTTCCAGACATTTATCCATTGCTAAGTTGAATTAAGTTTGCAACACCCGACATTAGCCAAAATCACCTTTTTTATTTCGGCGCCATATGACTTTTGTTATCTTATTAATTACTTGTTAATGGGTTATTCAAAACTCATAAAGGCTTAACATAAACAGAAAAAAATGGTCTTGAACAAAATATCAATTTTTTTTTTAAGTAGGATTTTAACCGTTCAACAATGATTTCGTTTATGCTCCATTCGGTTAAAAAGAATTATTTCATACATGTTGGAACAGTTATATTTCTCTTCTTTTTTTTAATTCAAATAAAATATTGTAAACTGCAGGCATCAGAGAAATAGCTTTTCTAATATACACTTTAAAATAAAAAGTGGGATCAAAGCAGTAATTGTCTCTAAATCAAAACTTCGCCAAATTAACTTCCTTAATTGGAATATTTGCCACGATCTTGTACTTTGTACGTTGATTATGAAACAAAAATGAAAACTTCCTTATATGCATTCATATAAAAGAAATCAGTACAGCTGAATTAACATGGAAATAAATATTATCCGGTTAATGTAATTGAAGATGTGTCATATGTTGCAGAAATAAAACGAAATTGGACCATGAATGATGATTTCAAGAATTTTTATAAGTTTTTTTTTCCAACTTAGTCATTCCTGTTTAACTCACGGATGAAAATGGGGCGTTTTTGCGTGATTGGAATACTTGTTATAATAGTTTCAGGTACGCTTTTGTGTTGACTAAATAATTTGAGTTTGTACCATTTACCTGTACACGTGTTTAGATATTGTGCATTTTTATTCTATAATGTGTTTTATATTCTTACTGCATCTATTACCTGTGCTCGTAAGAAATGATACAAGTTGAATTAAATGAATTTAAGCTTACTTATAATGATACACGTGCTTTTATTTGCAATAAATCATATGCTTTGGACTGTATTGTCTGTAATAACTGAAACACGGATTCCCCTTATTTGTTGCTGGTTACTATAATTATTTTCGTATACTCAATTGTAAGTTTTATAAAGAGACAAAATAGTATTTAGTACCCCGAGATCAAGTCTCACATGTTCTCAAAGGCAAATTGATTGACGTTGGTAGCATTTAGGTTACTCGGCCTCTAAAGAATGAATCGGTATTTACGGTGTGAATAATGATTTCGAGAATTCTTAACGCACATGGTTTAGAGAACAAACAGGCGTTTATAGAAAAAAGGGAGAAAAAACACTCATCATTGCTCTTCAAAAATATTTTATTATTTTTCAGCTCAAGTCAGACAGAGATTTGCTTATACAAATTATACCATACCTTGTGTGTTGGGCACGTCTTGTATACTTCCCTGCAAAATGGACCCATATCAAAAGAATGCCTCTGTAAGTGAGATATTAGTAGCCAATGTAAATGTTATATATTACAAAAAAAAAATAGAAAATGAATAGATCTAAATAATTAACCAAAAATAGCAACAAAAAGACCAGTCACGGGCGAAAGAAAATAAAAATGCAGGATAAATTAACTAACAACATGTGATAGTCAACAAGTGTATCGAAAGCTTTCTCTACTTAAAAAAAGTTTTTTCTTTATTCTAAATAAATTATGACGATAATAATTGTAATTTTAACAGATTATTTCATCATAGGTCTCATGGTTGAACAGCAATGAAGAATATCTTACACGAGGTAAAACTATAATAAATCCGGATTCGACATATTTAGGAATTGAGAAATCTGCAAATAACACATGGAATCTTCATAACAAAAATGTAACCAGAAATTTTGCTGGAACATACAAATGCGAAGCAAAAATTGGAAGTAAACAGATGACGCTCTCCGTGGTTACACTTGTTATTGAAAGTAAGTTTACTTAATAAAAAAACGTTTGCATGTGTACGAGGGATAGTCAGGATTACTCAGAATATCTTTATAAGTCCAAAGCCCGTTACAAACATGGATAACTGGAACTTGATTCAAAACACGAACAAATGTCATTTGAATGCTGGATCCTTGCGAAATAATGTTTTAGGGATTAATAGTTACAACATTAGCGTCCGGAAAACGGCGCTATCACCGGGGTGGAACCCCATATGTATCTCAAAGTAGAGCATCGGTAAAACATATATGTGAATTTCCGCTGCTTCAGATGTGCGCTTTAACTCGATATGTGGTGGAGAAAATCTCGACTGTGAAATAGTCATATTTACATGCCGATAAAGTGAGTCTGAGGAAATACATTATTCTATGCCAGGTTCATTTCCTTTCGAGCAAAACACAAAAAATATCGTTAAGAAATTGGACTGCTCGATAGTTTATGCTGAAATAAAATTCACCGACCTCCCTACTGTGAGCCTTATACTGTGTACATTGACAAATACTTTCAAAACCTTAAAAGAAGAACACAACGATATGCGCTTTACTAAGTTTACTTAGAAATATACATGCTAGTCATTATGTGTTATTTTGCTGTAATGAGATACACGGTATTACATATTCATTAAGGTTTGAAATAATAACTTTTGTTAAATGATGCGCAATTCTGGTTGACTCTGGACCATCCATTGTATTTATTCTCTATTTCATGTAGGATGTTACTTTTTTGTTTCCAGTCCAAAACCTTTGAAAAGTGTTTCTTTAGAGAGTGAGCTGAATTTGTAAAATGTTCTTTCAGATCTGCCCATTGGTAATTTCACTGATATTGTAAGCATTAAAATTCAAAACGCATCACTCTCAACTATACATGTATAACATTACACCAAAGATCAAACTTAAAGCTAAACAACTTCGGAATCAACAGTGTAAAGCTTCAAAGAGATAATCATTGACGCTACATTTGATATATTTCACAGAAAGTAAATCTTTATTTTTTTAAATGAGTAAGTCAGGCACCTTTCAGGTAAACCAACACTTGATGAAAGAAACTCTTCAGGTTCAAACTCAAAGTTTAAGGAGGGTGAAGATGCCGAACTTAACTGCGTGTTTGACGGGTCACCGGCACCAGAAATAAAATGGCACCGCGGTAGATCCATGGAGAGTAAGTATATATAGGACATAATTTATTCAACTATATCTGAAATGAGTAATGTATTCTAATAAAAATCTTATATAAAGTAGGTTGCGTAAGCGCAAAACTTTTTCTAAACCAACTAAAATAACAGTTTGTTTTCGTTTCCTTATTTATTATAAAAGGCATTGGTTGAAATGAGCGACCCATTTTATTTAGCTCACTCTATATTTGACATTTGAATATGAAACTATAGTTTTTCTTATTATTTTTTCATCTTGTTTTAAAGTGCAACGGCCGGCTGCAGAGCTGTCCAATGTGGAACAAAAACCCCCATTTTAACATGCTTACAAATATTTAAACTTTGATCATTCAATACCTAATTATCTCTTTAAAGCAAGTTAAATTTTAAGAAACTAAATTGAAGATAAAATATATCCTTTTTAAAACTCATACTTTTAATATATTGATTAATAAACGGAATTTTAGATTACTTGAAAAACAACATATCGGATGCTTTTTACAGAAACGACCAAAATCACTCTTTAATTCTTCGTTTCTTTGATTATGTTTACTGTTGGAATGACTCCAGATAAGACACTGAGTATACATGTACTTGTTTTCTTAAATATTTGCATACGTTTCTCGGGGCTTTCCGCAACCAGCACTTTCAGTGCTTTGATCTATTTATATCAAGCATCCATACTGACCAAACCTTTGTTTATAATAATTTAAATAATTGTCATTTACCAACAATTCTGTTTTCATTTATGAATCGAAACAAGCTATCCAAGAATTCTATTCTATTTTATCACCTTTTTGAGCTGTCTTTTTAAAAAAAATAGAAATGCCGATTAAAGTAGCTAAATGCGCAAAAAGCAACAACGAAAACATTTTGTTTTATTTATTACATTTTCCTACATTAACTGAAGGAAAAACAATAACCTAATATTTGTTTATGATTTTTTAGACCTTCTCGAATAAATACATTAAGACATGTTTCAGTTATCGAGGGTCTTGAAGGGTCCAAGTTAAATATCCGGAATGTGACGAGGTATAGTCAGGATAATTACAAGTGCAATGCTTCAAACAAACACGGATCCGCAATAAGACACATGTTTCTAACAGTTGAATGTAAGTACATACATGTACTATCATAATTTTTTGTCCTGTAACAGCGTCATTTTTATAGAACGCATGCATGCATATATTTTGACGTGACGTCATATGCGTTATACAAAAAATAGCGTAAAACACGCTGGATGTACGCATTACAGAATAAGTGTGTCTATAAAGGAAGGTCTGTAATACAGTCAATAATTAAGTTGATAGTATTAAAGCTGCACGCCTCCAAATGAGCCAAAATATTTCAAGAAAATTAATATCAAGAAAAATGTACTTACATTTTATGAAAATAAAAACATTAAAGGTCCACGTTAAATTTTAAATTTTATGTGCGGTTTAAGACTGATTTTGCAGTATTTCATTACCATACTTCTACTGGATTACTAACTTAGTATGGGCTTTTTTGCATATATTAAAAGTAATTTTCTTGGATTGTAAGTGCCAATTGCAATATGTAAATTACTTTATTTGTTAATTCACCTCACAATATTTTACTTTTAAATACATTTCTAAAATTTTAATTTTTTTTCTAAAAATTGAAATGAATATGGAGGCGTGCTGCTTTAAGTATTAGGCATTGCAATAAACCACCAAAAAAAATTATACATGAGAGTTGTTGGTAAGTGTGAGACACATGGTCCAATATTTATATACATTTACTTACATATAGCACTTAAACATACTAGTATCATTCATCACATGTAAATGTTCCTTCCACGTGTTCCAAATTACTTAGAACTTGATCAACTTATTTTTAAAAAAACATTATAGGATTATCCAAATGATACAAATCTACTGTTTTTATCAATATTTGAAATACTTACTGTAGATCTAATGGAAAATTGTAAACTTTATCTTTTATGAGTGTTCAACATTTATATAAGAGAAAAATGAAAAAAAGGTTCATAATTGCAATTTTCCTTTTTATTAGACTCCTTTTCTATATTTCTTTATTCAGTATCTAACTTTATTGCATACCAATTATAAATTTCCTGCAGTCGGACCGGAAGTGTCTGTGGTGACGTCACTTATTCGTGCTACAGAACATGAAAATGTGATAATGAGATGCATTGTTCAGGCTTCGCCAATGGGTAAAGCGTATTGGAAATTCGAAGGAAAGAAAATTAATATTAATAAAAGTCTCATCTATGAGGTGAATAATATTTATTTGTTAACAAAGGAAGAAGAAATAGAATGTTTAATGGCTACCTTCTTATCAAAGCGTTCATTAAATAAATTATTTATTTCAAACATGCTGCATTATTATTTTCAGAAATTCTTATACTTTTCATTATAAAAGCGTGCACTTAAATCCTGATATCATTTATCACGAAATGATTTGTTTTGTTTTTTCTTTTATTACATTTGATTAAAGTTAGAAGAGAATCAGTGGGCTGATGATATTCCGGTGAAGCTTATTCAGTTAAAAATAAAGCTGATAAGGAAAAATGACCAGGGCAATTATACGTGTCACGGTAGTCGGAAGGACGGCAATCACGAGGAAACTGCTACTGTTCAACTCATAATCTGAGACTGAAAATTAATGTTGTCATAGAATCAACAACACAAACAACAATCATGCAAAATTTGTTAAACCACCAAGTTTGCGGGATTTACGTAATTTAGTAACTCATTCTTGATTGACTATGTACATTAATAAAATAATGATAATTGTAGGTTATGGTATTGGTAGTAAAAAATAGGTATATTTGCATATAGACATCAGCAAATTTAAAACACCATTTTTTAAATTATAATTGTGTTGTTGTTTGTGTTTTTTTCCTCTCCCTTTCGTTCATGCAACTGTTAACTCGAGGCTTTTTTCACTAATCGATAATCGTCTGAATGATTTTTTTATTGAGGGGTCACGTGGAAAAAAGATTTTGAATGTAGTCAAGACTGGAGAATTTGCAACCACCATTTAGCGGCGTTTTTTTATGGATATGAAAATAAATGAAGAAATCGTTTAATAAGAAATAATTTAATTAGATTGTACAATAATTTTACATGTAATTGATCGTAATTGTATACGTTAATTATGTAAATTTGTTACAACAAATTCATTCAAATAAATGTTAAGATATTTATAGCTATGAACATATTCTGATACATTTGAGTTTTATTTTAAATACATGATCGGATCGTTGCCTACTATATGTTCAAAAGTGAATTATATTTGACTGCACAATTCACAATCGTCCTATTTTGGGAGCATCAATCCGACAAATCAGAAAGATGTTTTTGGAATGCCATTGGGAAAGTTATTTTGCTGTTTATACTAATAGAAACACTTTAATTTTCTACCGTACCTATCAGGTTTGCAAAGATTGACCTTATTATCAATAATGACAAAAGAGGCAATCTCTTTCAGCCTCGTGTATTTTTAGAAAAAATCTGATAAGAGTTTGGTTCCAACATGGCTTTAAACTCCTTCAAGATTTATTTATGGTATGGAGTTAAAGTCAAATTTACTTTCATATTTTACATTCTAACACTTTTCGATTGTGTCACTATACACACGGTATGATGCTGGTTAAGGTCTACATGTATATGCGGCTGTTTTTTTTTCTCCCTCGTTAAAATAGTTTACAAAGCCCATAATGCCTCAGAAGTGCTATTATCTTTATTTCTCAAAATTTTTTAACCTTTGTTATCTTGTAACAGTTTTAAAAGAAGTACTCATTTACTTTTTTGCTCTGTTGGCAATTTGTATACTTATAGAGAATTAGTATTTCTGTATGGAAGTCAAACTACTATTTTGTTTACATTTTGCCGCCTTTATGACACAGTAGTTCGCATTCAGCACTACTTTCTTCGTTTGTAAAACATCTTTTACTACTTAAACATTATTAAACACATGTTTGCCATTTCTTGACAATTAAAACAATTATGAATTTCTAAGGTATTATATGCCTTTATGGCAACAATAATAACTGTCTTAAGTATAAAATCATTTTAAAAACACACTATCAATATTCATTTGCATTTTTGTGTTGTGCTTAAATTGAGATATTAAATTGTTTATTCTTGTATGTGTATTATTATGTGCCAAATTGTGTTAACATCAAATTTATCAAAACAATGTGCATTGAAATCTGGCATCAAATTAGAGCTTTCGTACAAATAATAAACTTCATTTGAAAATTCTATGACAATAGTCAGTGGCCAGGAATATTCCTAAAAATCATGATAGCACAAATAGAGTCAATTACAAGTATAAACTAAATAAAATTAAATTCTGAGAATAATCTGGAATGACTCATGCATTACCAGACAATAGTCTATAACTGCATGCCTCTTGATTGTGTTTCTTTGTTTTGCTTGGTTTTAAGTCACACCGACACAGTTCAGGTTACATGGCGACTTTCCAGCTTTACTGGTGGAGGAAGACCTCAGGTGTCCCCATGCATTATTTAGGCACAAACGGGCACCTGAGTAGAACCATTAACCTTCCACACACAAGCCGGATAACTTTCTTACATGAAAGTCCTGGACGGGATTTGAACGCACAGCAAATTTAACCATTGGGCAACGAAGGCCCATCTGCAGTTCTGTGGGAGACGTAAAAGGCAAAAATAATTATTACAAAGTAAACACTTCAACTGATTTGCATTGTTTTGCCATTACTAAAATAAGAACAACAAGATCAACAAGGAAGGTGGCATTCATTGAACGTATCCCAAAAACAAGGACCACCGGCAAGGCGCCTAGCAGGACACCAAACAGGACCGGGCACTGTAAAAGTAATTTAACATGAAAATCAATTAATTTAGATAACTGTTCCGCGTTTAATGGAATAAAAGCAAATACCAAGATACTCCACTGAGGTACGGCCGAATGTCACAAAAAAAAGTAAAATTTCACGAACCGATAATTTTTTGTTACCTGCGTGTAAGGGACATTCAAACATAATCAGTGATACATTGATATGTGTTCTTTGGATTGGCAAATCGTTTGAAATACATATTTTCTCCAATTTTGTGGGAAAAGCGTTTAAACACCTTTCAGTTTGCAAATCTGAATAAAAACAACGGTCACGTGATGATTCTCCGGATGACTAAAAAGCGAAACGGAGAATTTTTTGTGTATCGGCAGCAACGAAAGTGCGAAAGTGGAATATACCAACAATCCATAAATTTAAAAGCAAATTATGGGTTTGTTTGTTAAATTTCTTGTTGTTCACATATGTCCTTCTGAGAAAAATCTTTCAAAAGCAATTTCAATATATTTAAAGCATTACATTGTTGTAATCATGTTTTTTTCTTCTCCATTACAATGATGAATTTAGCTAAACGTACGGAGTTGGAAACTGACATACACAAATTTTAAAAATATTCTATGTTAATTTGAGAGCTTTCGTGTAATTATTAGATATCATGTGTTGACTTTGTAATGGTTAAAAATATTATGATATCTAGGCTAAGAAAATTACTTTGTCAATCAGTGTAATGGGTCCTATTTCAAAGGTCACTTTGCTTTATCTGACATCCGTTCAGGAAAATTGTGTGTGTTTTTAGTTTTATTTATACTGGGAGCCGGTTTCCCATATGTCCCAGACTAGTCGGCCTCTATTACGATTGCTGGTAACGTAGAGCCTGCAACGGAGGACTTATTCGCCTGCAGCGTCGTCGATGTCGTAGAGCCGCGACGGAGGTCTTTTCAAGCTGTCGATCGTCGTAGACCTTCTCTAGGACCAAATTCTTCGCTTGATGAACAAATGACAATAGAGGAAAGGCACCTCTTCCGGGAGCAGCAGCTCTCTTTAGGGCCACACCCTTCGTCGTTGGTTAGGTCACACCAGCTAAGTGACCTAACTAGGTCACCCATCTGGTGTGACCTATGCCTTCCGAGCGACGTGCACGCCACGAAGGGAAGTCGGAGGTTCAGGAAAAAAAACTTCGTAATACCTTTTATACAACGAACATGAACTTGAGTATTGTAAGCATAAAAAATCACACGCACACACAGAATGTTATTCCTGAGATTTCTCTTTAACTCTGATCAAAGCACTGAAAGCACTGGCTAAATAGAGAATGAATCCGGCCTCATTATAGGACATTTAGGCTTCAACTTTATTAGTTAATATTTCTTATGTATGTCTAGTGCATATAATTAAAATTCTATAAGAAAAAATCGATCTCCTTTGCTAGATAGATCTGAAATTTAATATTTATCATTTTACATAAATACTTGCATATTTATCCGCATTGGATGTAAACTTTGTTGATGAGAAGATTACTACGTTTTGATCTAGACATTCAAAACTATAGGTAATTGATACCTGTTCCATGCACATGGTAAACATTATCAAGAAGGTCGGAAAAGAGTTACAATCTGGCTCTATTAATATTATCATTATCATTATTAATTTAGCAGATATCCTGATAAATTTCTTTTTTATTGGAAGGCCTCCGTACTAGTGATGGGTCAATTGAGTTGTACTTTAATGTTACCAATATATTGAAGCTTCCCGGTGGAAAAGAAATTGAGAGCGTTATAAGAGTAAAAAAGGAAAACTGGAATAAAGACAAACAAGGCGACGGCAACGTTCACAGGACGCAGCCCCCGACACAGTCAAGCTTCCACAGCAGGGTTATTGCCGTGACTAGTGAAATAAACTTAAAACTGATTATATAGTTGTTGTTTTTTAAACCCTAACTTTCTTTCAAATTAAACGAAACAAACAAAATCACGATACTTGCAAGACAAATGTGAAGGGCAGGTACGTAAAAGTAACTTTAAGAATTCAGTAAGATATTATTAACCTCACCTCATACAACAACCATTGCTTAAACTATGTTTTATAATACTTCCAACTCCTAGACGGTATACAAACTTGGGAAAGGGCAATGTATATCTTAACCATTGTTTTTACTCCTTATAGCCTGTTTATCATGGCATACTCATTGTTAATAGTTTTGTAAATATTTTGATAAAAAAGGTCAGGTTCATTTCCCGACTATTTTGAAAACACGAGTGACTGGTTTCAAAAACTGCAATGGCTAAATATTGATCGGGTGCATTTCATTGCATAAATATGTTAGGACGAGAACCCTGCTTTTCTTGCTTTATAGCACTAAAACCTTTACTTTTCTCTACTTTTGTCTCTTCTTTCTTCCTGTTTTTCTTTTTTTGTTTAGTCTTTTTATTTACCACTTGAAAGCCTGAAATTAAATTTTTCATTGATAATTTAGCTGTGGTCCTGTGTTGCTTGGTTGTGTGGGTGTTGCATTCATTGAATGTTACCATTCCTTTTTGTATTTCTGATCGAAGATCAGGAAATACAAAGCTAACATTCAATCTCTGACACAGCGGTTTCACGACAAACCTAACAACAAGCAGTTCTTAAAACAGCTGAAAACTAGCGATTTAAAAGAAAGAAATATTTTCATTTTGTTATAAGTATCCAACAAATTACAACGCATTCAAAGTTTAAAAGTAGCTTTGGGTTATAGAATTGTCAATGAATGCACATTCACAAATTACGTGGATGAATATCATTTTAATCAATGAAAATGCTATTTTAAGCGATGTCGAAAGCTTATCACAAATAAATGACTGTCGAGTAGTGGAATATATACACGTCGGACTGTTTTGGCGAGAAGATGTTTGTTAAATGATTTACATCAATGTTAAACAATAGGTTTATCTTGAACAAAAAACCTCGAAATTAATAAGGATAACAAACCCGAAATGCAATGGAAAATCTAAATTTAGTATTACTTGATTTTATTCAGGCATTGTTCGTATATCTTCTCCGTGGTGCAAGGGTAACGCGCTCGTTTAGTGTGTCTGGGGCTCAAATCCAATTCAAGGCAATTATTTTTTATAAAGTTTCTTTGTTAAGGAAATAGCCACGATATGCAAGGATAAAGTGTGGCTGTCATAAAAATGAACATAAATGATTTTTTGATGCAACTCTAGTCATGCAAATTTCCATATGTATCAAACTCTGGTACCAAGCAAGAAGAATTATAGTACATAAAATAAACTTATACAGGAAAATAATACAGTTATACAGTGCGATTTAGATTGCAAAGATCAGAAAATACCACAGAGCTTGCAGCCTTTTGATTTATCTTGTTTTTCGAATGTATGTTCTGGAGATTAGGTGGGTGGTTCTCGTAATACTTTAAGATTTATAAGATTGTGTATTAAAAGCCTTTGTAAACTGTTTCGGAAATACTGGATATCGTTTTGAAAATTTATATAGCTACTTAAGTATTTTAAACACATGAACGAAAAATTTCACAGTAACAGGAATTAAAATTAATTCCTAAGTATTTCGGTTATAGTGATTATACCGTAATCAACGTTAAAGGTCTCCTAAGAAATGTTCTTTGGAATTAAATACTAAGTGTAAGCACTAGAACATAAACCACCAGATTGCTTGCAAAATCTTTATCGGCCGGATAAATTGGTTCACAAAACATGATTTTTCACAGTCATGATCAAATGAACAGACTGTCATTTTCTTCCTGTTACCTAAAGATACACGCCAGGAAGATTTCAAGTAGGAGACACGTCACTGACAGAATGTTCTTAATATTTGAATAGAAAAGAATTTGCTAAAGCCAATTTATGAAAGAGAAATCGGGGATGCTACTTATTAAATTATTTGCCCATAAAAGAGAGTTTATTTTACTCGTTTAGATTATTTTCAAAAACAAAAGTCTCATAAAGCAAAGGTTAGCTGATATTAAGATGTAAACCGCGACATATAAAATTAATTTACCAGTGAAACTGGAGTGAAAATGTGTTAGTTAATCCGGTTTTTTCTTCAGTGCCTTCAGCACTTTGATCTTATCTGTAGTACAAGTAAACTATATCGTTTTCACCGAAAAATCATCAAATTCTAAACAAGTTTCTAATAGAATCATAAACATTTATTGTATCATAGTTTGAAGACATTTCTGTTGAAAACGTGTCCGAGTTAAATGCACAGTGCGTAACTGGAGTGCAGGTAATAGTTCCCAACACTCCAGAGCATGCCCATTGATGAACTCATTCCTTTTTTTTGGGGCGGGTTGCTTTTTGTGGAATAACGATAGAAATGCCACATTCAGAAGCTGGTTCATAGGTTTTTTTCTGGGGTTTCATATTGTTACAACAGGGAACGTGCATTCAATTTTGCCTATTGTATGAATATGATGTAATTGTGTGTGGAACGTGTACGTACGATCCTATCAAGATAGCCCATTACATACACAGATGCCCGTTTGTGCCAGAAACAATTTTGCAAAGGGGGCACCTGAGTTCTTACTCCACCAGTAAAACTGAAGAGTCACCAAAATGACCTACACATGTGTGTGTGACGTAACCCCCACTCTATCCCAAAAACAAACAATTAAATCAAATGAGACATGCCATTAACTGTATTTGATTTAAATACGTTATAGATAGCGTTAATACATTTATTAGTGTGATTACACTGTGCTCGTTATAGTATAAATATCACCAATGCATTATGTTTGCCTTAAAATATTGAAATTTAATCTGAAATGTCAATGAAAATAATTGTACATGTATATAATATATTTCTGTTTTGTCTAGAAAATGTCCGCTTCGCTGGCGTTTGATTTCTCAAGACAACGAAATTGCTACCTTGATTATCTTTTATATAGTTTTTCTTCGTTATACTCAAGTTATATAAACATGATAGGTTAGAGTGTTGAGAAAAAAACAATACACTTTTTTTACCCCCGTTTACTCTGTTGTTCCAAAAATGTCCGTTGCGTATTTTAGTCATACCCGATGAATTGTGGGTAACTTCTGTACATGTCTGGGAAAACCAACTTTCATTTTTGCATCAAAAGCTAATGTGAAAATGCATTTTCTAGCATAATTGTTGTTAGAGGGTTGGTTAAAGTGTAAGTTATTGTTATTTTAGTTATAATATTGTGATTTGTGAGGAAATTTGTTTACATTTTTTTGGACACCAAATTACCTGTCAGACCTCAGTGTAGCCCATTATATAGCATTTTTCAATTACATAAGCTGCTTGATCTTCATGATAAAAACTAATATCATATAGCTTATTACTATTTATACACACTTCAAGTACAGGTTTTCTTTGAGATTTTTAAATGAACTTGTTTCAAATTGCAAGTAGGTATTTTCACAATACAATCTGTACAGTAATCTACGGTAAAGGCATCAGTCATGTCACATTATGTTTATTTTAAGCGGGTCTGTTTCGGAGAAAAAGTCGAAACTATTATGATCGCTGCATCATCGTGGTCGTGCAAAAACGTAATCGTAGCAATAATTCAAAACAATTTAAAAGTTATCAACACGGAACATGGAATACCTAATCATACAAGGTGCAGTTGTAAGACACTGGGCATAATTCTGAAAGCTACATGTTCGGATTTACGAAATAAGCACATCACATGCGGTACTCTTGCTAAATCTTGCTTTGTAACAGTTTTGTACATTTGTTCTAAAAATATTTACAAGGTACGAACTGGTGGTGGTGATGTTGGTAGTTTTCACTTCGGATCACGACAGTAAGCCACATTGAATTCACCAGAGAACAGTTCAACCACCGCATCGTTCCTTGGCAGGCTGTCAAGCAGTTTACCAGTACTAGTTGCCTTCACTTTCGCAAGGAACTGAAACTTCTGTACATGCCAGAGCAGAGGTACAGTGCGAATGACCGTAGAAAGGATTTCATGATCAATCACAACAAAAGTGACTTGCGCCGTCCGAGAATCGAACCCGGGTCGACCGATTCACAGTCCAACGCTCTACCTATTGAGATAACCGGACAGATACGAACTAGCGTTAGCATGTTCATTTATACCTGGCTATCCTCATTTTCACTTGTTACAACGGACGTTTTAACACCATTTAACACTTTTTAGCGATTTTAATGCCCACATCCTAATATTAACTGAGTTATGGCCGAATGTCACAAAAAAGAGTAAATTTTCACGAACCGAAATTATGTGTTACCTGCGAGGTAGGAAAATTTATTTAATATTTGCATAAAGCAAAGAAAAGCAATGTTGTCGTGTTAAATGAACCTGATAAACATTACAAGAAATCTTCAAGAAAATGGAAATTAGGCCCAGATAAAGTATTAGTAACAGATTAAAATCTTCATTTAGGTATTCCATGTAATAAGAATACATATATGTGTCTCAATGAAAATATCAA
Source organism: Ruditapes philippinarum (assembly GCF_026571515.1). Taxonomy (NCBI): domain Eukaryota; kingdom Metazoa; phylum Mollusca; class Bivalvia; order Venerida; family Veneridae; genus Ruditapes; species Ruditapes philippinarum. Next base: position 53,441 of record NW_026857046.1, on the reverse strand, counting down.
AGAAGCATGTACAAAACTGCATAAAACGTATTTTAGTTTATCAGACTGTTGCGTGCATAATTCTGGAATACATCCTATCCACCGTGTATATCCAGTAACGCCGGAATGTGAAAATAACGCACGATCCGTGCAATATGTAACGCAGAAATGTGCAATAAATGGCAGGATTTCCAACGCGGTAAGTAAACTGGCCAATATATTTTTTATTTAACCGAAGTGAAAAAAATGAATGGCTGCATACGGCTGCAAAGACATTACTATGGTGGCATAAAAGTGACATTTGCAAATTTTAATTTTTTTTGTTTTTGAAACTTTTTTTTTTAGTTTAGTGTACATATTTTATTTTAGTTTTTCGTACATATTTTAAGCCAATCAAAACAGTTACACCTTATAGAAATAGTTATCTCCCATAGTATAAATTACGCCATTTCCTTGTTCAAAATGGATAACACTCATAGTTACTTCCCTTAGTATGAAATAAGCCATTAATGTACCTCGGTATACACGATGGGGTCTCAAATCGAGGAATTTCTACGAAAGCGAGGGTAGACTCTTCAACACTGGCACGAATGGCCACGGATAAGGTAACTTGGATTTTTTTTTTGGTTTTACGTCACACCGACACAGTATAGGTCATTCGGCGACGTTCCAGCGAAAACCTCAGGTGCCCTTCCGTGCATTATTTCAGGCACAAACGGGCAAGGTAACTTGTTCCGAGGCATATATTATTATAGATAATTTAAATATACATGTATATAGTAATTGTGGTAAATCTAAACCGTTGAGCCACACATAGTGATTAAAGGCAGCTACTCAGTATGTGACTTAAAAGTGCATAAATCAAATTTTGTAAACAATCTTATTATTTGAATTTTGTATAGATAGTCCTAATATATAAAAGCACAGAGCAAGGTGTAATGATATTGAGTTATTTTATATTCATATGACCTTTAACCTTAATACTCATTTCTGTAAATTTCCACTGACCACGTTGTGCCTGTAGAATGTTATATCTTGGGGAATTTCCCGCCAATGCATTAGTCCAGATAATAAAACTGACTAGAACACACTTGTGTCTCTTCTCTTATTATATTCACATTTGTGAATCGCATTGACCAACTTAATAGTATATAAGATATTCAAAGAAATATTACATGGTGTCAGAATTTATAGTTGGAATTATAAGATAACAAAATATGGAATTAACAGGACTTTCTGTGCCAGTTATAAACTGGGAAGCGTCAAATCTTCCTGAACAATGGATTAAATTCGCAAAAGGCATGTGGAACTGATGTTTACAGGGCCGCTCAAGAAACAAAACTAAGAAAGAAAAAATATCATATTTGTTGATCTGGGTCGGTGACAAGGGCAGGGACATTCACGCTACATGGGAACCCTTCACTGGCGATGATGCTGAAAATCTTCAGAGTTATTATGATAAGTTCAAGCACATGTGCAGCCGTCCTTGAACCCGATATTCGCGAGGTACAAGTTTAACAATGAAGTGCAAGGCACTGACAGTATTGATGCCTTCATCACAAGACTAAGACTAAGTGCAGCAGATTGGCAGCTATAAAGACAAGGACGAAATGATCAGAGACAGAATTGTTTTTGGGGACAAATTCTGGAAAAGTACGAGAGAAGTTGATAAACAAAGGCGAGGGATAAACACTCGAAAAATGCTATTCAAATCGCACAAGCACACGAATATGCACAGAACAACTTCAATCAATGGCAGCAGCTAATGATGTACACCTGGTTAAGCAGCACAAAATTCAAAACATAAAGGATACAAGAACCAACCATTTCAGCAACCTAAACAACAACAACAACAGCAAAGAAATTATCATAACACTGCAAAAACAAGATGGAAGAAAACCACTGGAAATGTCAACGATGTGGACAGAACATCACAGACAAGGGTTCAAAATGTCCAGCTGAACACGCAACGTGTTACGCATGTGGAAAGCAAAATCATTTTGCAAACGTTTGCAGATCTAGAATAAAAACGTTGACAATGTGAAGTGTTTCTGAATACAATTATAGTGACAATGTTCATTTCGGAAAATCAGGATTATTACGTTGATATGGTAAAATTTTTCATTTACTCCTTTGATCGTGCCTTTGTACCAATTAATGTCGGTCCTTCTCATATTCCTGTTAAATTTAAGATAGATACTTGGGAGCGCGGTAGATATTCTACATTGAGCCATTATGAGAAACTAAAGATAAAAACGACCTCTTGAAATCGCAGAAAATAGATTTAACATCGTACAACAGGCAACATGTTACCTGTATGCGGTATAATAAATCTGCAATTGCGCTACAGACAACAAGACTAGCGAGTCATTATGTTATGTTGTTGATAGTCCGACAGTCCCGCTGCTAAGTTTTACAATCGTCTTGTTAACTTAGGCCTGATAAAGCTCACATATTCAATAGACAGGTCAATACAGAATTAGATAAACAAAGGGTCATGTCAGAGTATGGGAACATTATTCCAAGGTGTAGGGGTCATCCCAGGTGAATGTAAACTTCACATTAAGAGTGATGCTGTTTCTGTAATAAACGCACCTAGGCGAGTGCCGGGAAGCTTTAAGGGACAGGCTTCACGAAGAACTCCAGCGCATGGAGAATTGATGGAATAATAACTAAGGTCACTGAACCCCTGACTGGGTAAACTCCCTAGTCATTGTAGAAAAACCAAAGACAGGTAAACTCAGAGTTTGCCTTGATCCAAAAGCTTTAAAATGAGGCTATAAGGCGACCATCACTACCCAATGCGTACTATTGACGACGTTACATGCAAGACTGACTGATGCAAAATACTTCAGCATACTTGAATAACACACGCATACTGGAGCATCAAACTTGATGAACAGTCCTTCATTATTAACACCTTCAGCACGGTATTCGGCAGATACCGTTGGTTAAGACTTCCCATGATGGCATATCTGCAATCGAGTGAGACATATCTCATGCAGAAAGTAGATGAAATTTTTGAAAGGATTGCAGGGTCTAACAGCCATAGTAGATGACATTTTGATATATGGGAAGACACGTGAAGAACATGACGCAAACTTGCGTAACGCCCTTGAAAGAGCACATTCAAGGGAGTAAAGTTTCATCCGGACAAAATGTATCATCGGGGTAAATGAAGTCCCATTCTTTTGGTCACCTTATAACTTAAACAGGGTTAAAGCCAGATCCTAGAAAATCAGAGGCAATTATGAACCTCAAAAATACCAGAAAATAGAACAGCAACTTGAAAATGTTCTTGGTATGGCAAATTATCTGCAAAAATTCTCTCCAAACCTAGCAGAGGTCACAAGCCCATGAGATCCCTACTAAAGAAAGATGTAGAATTTGTTTGGGATTTTTCCAGACAGAAGCATTTACGAAAATGAAAAACATAATCACAAGTACCCCTGTTCTTGCATACTTTGACCCGAAAACAGAAGTGTAACTCTTCGAAATCTGACTCTTCGATGCGTGGGTCGGCTCAGCCATCATCCAAAATGGCCGCCCAGTTGCCTTCGCTTCTAGGACATTGACAGGAGACTGAATCTAATTATGCTAACATAGAAAGAGAGATGTTAGCAATACTGTTTGGGTTGCACGCGCTTCCATCAGTATGTATACGGTAGACATGTAATTGTACACTGCGACAACAAACCTATTAGCTCAATCATGTTGAAAAGTTTTTGTCTGCATGTCCACCGAGACTTTCAAAGAATGCGGTTACAGTTATCAAAATATGACCTTGACGTACGCCACGTTCCTGGAAAACAAGTACCAATCAGTGACTTACTTTCTAGACAACGCGCTTCCAGAGACATTACAATAGAGGGTCTCGACTTACATGTACATACAGTGTTGAAAGGGTTACACATAACCGATAACAGACTGGAATCAATCAGGCATGAAACTCAAAATGACACGAGCATGCAGATTCTGAAAGAGAACTATTATTGACGGATGGCCAGTTTCATGTGCAGACTGTAAACAAGAAATAATTGAGTTCTGGAACCATAGGGACGAATTGTCGTCTGTAAATGACCTTATATTCAGAGGGCAGAGAATGTCATACCTGTCTCTGCAAGAAAACAGGTGATTGAATCAGTGCACCAAGGTCACATGGGTGTAGAAAAATGTTTACAAAGGGCTAAAGACGTAAATGTTTTGGCCTGGTATGACAAAAGAAATCACAAATCATGTTTTAAAATGTGCTTTATGTCAAAGTACAGGTATTCCAACGCAAAAGAACCATTAACTCCCCACGACGTGCCGGACCGACCTTGGCAAAACATTGCCGCTGATCTTCTTCTCCTTTGACAGTAAGGACTACTTGCTGACTGTAGACTACTATAGTAGATACTTTGAGGTAGATGCTCTACCTAACACGCAAAGCATTACTATAATTAGAAAGCTAAAAGTTCACTTAGCAAGGTATGGCATTGTGACAAACTTGTCACTGAATAATGGGCCACAATTCTCTTCTGAAAATATTTTCAGATTTTGCAAAAGATTGGGGGTTTTCCCACATAACATCCAGCCCACTCCACCCAAACAGTAATGGATTGGCCGAAAAACAGTGTCGATTATTAAACGGATATTCAGGAAAGCTCAGGAGAGTAACCGAGATCCCTTATCTCGCGATACTTGAGTACAGAAACACCCCTCTTGAATGTGGTTTCTCCCCAAATCAATTACTAATGGGTAGAAGAACTAAATCTATTCTACTACCACAAATTCTCAGTTACAACCCAAAACAGTAAATTGTAAACAGGTACGCGAAAAGATGCAAAAAATAAAGCAGAAACAAAAAAGTTGCTATGATAAAACATCAAAGCAACTACCCCTTCTTACACTTAATGAGTATGTCCGCATCAAGGTCAACAAAACATGGGAACCAGCAAAAGTGATAAAAATTCACAATGACCGATCCTACTCTGTAATAACTCATGCAGGTGGCATTTACCGCAGAAATAGGCGAATGCTTAATAAAACTGAAGAAACTTTCCAAGAAATTCAGGAATTTTCCCCCAACATTTTGGCTAACAAGTAAAAAATTGCTGGGAAATGCAGCAATGTGATTGTCACGGCGAAAAAAAGAAAAAATACAACAAAAAAACAGTTAAGTATAATGTTAAGGTATCTCCAAATAGCATTGAGTTTAATTGACAGGTTAACTTGTTAAGAAGGTTTTTAAGTATTGTAATGTAACTTGTTACAAGAGCCATGCATATGTAGTATAGCAGAATAATTTATCATTCTTGTGTACTGCATACCTCTTGAGTTAGATCTATCCACATATGAAGTTTCATGTTGATATCTCAAAGGCTTTTGTAGTTATGCTCTGGACGAAATTAAGTATGAAAAGTAACAAAGGGCAATACCTGAAAAATAATGCACGGTAGGTGTGTGCCACACTCCCTCCTCAATGAGATTTATCCCACCTATGAAGTTTCACGTTAATACCTCTAACACTGTTTGAGATAAGCTCCGACAAAAAGTTTGAAAAATAACAAAGGGCAATAACTCAAAATATAAAGGGTATCAATTCTTGTGCACAACATTCCTCCTCAATAATATCAATCCATCAATGAAGTTTTCATGTTGACATCTCAAAGACCTTTTGAGTTATGCTCCACTCAGGTGAAAAATTAAGTATGAAAAAGTACAAAGGGCAATTACTCAAAAACTATGAAGGATAGAGTCATCACTCTTTTGCACTGCACACCTCCTGAGTGAGATCTATCTACCTATGAAGTTTCATATTGATATTTCAATGGCTTTTGTAGTTATGAAGTTGTAACCTCTAACAATTTTTGAAATAAGCTCCGGACAAAAAGTATGAAAAATAACAGAGGGCTATAAACTCAAAAATTATAATGGGTATTAAAAGTTATCATTTTTGTGCACAACATTCCTCCTTAATAAGATCTATCCACCTATGAAGTTTCATGTTGACATTTCACAAGCTTTTTTAGAAATAGGCTCCACTCAGGTGAAAAATTTAGTATGAAAAATAACAAAGGGCAATAACTGAAAAAATATGAAGGGTAGAGTTATCACCTCCTGAGTAAGATCTATCCACCTATGATGGTTCATGTTATATCTCAAAGGCCTTTGTAGTTATACTCTGGGACAAAAATTAAGTATGAAAAATAACAAAGGGCAATAACTGAAAACAATGCACGGTAGGTTATCATTCTTGCGTGCTGCAATACTCCTCAATGAGATCTATCCACCTATGAAGTTTCAAGTTATTCCCTCTTACACTTTTTTGAGATAAGCTCCGGACAAAAAGTATGAAAAATAACAAATGTCAATAACTCAAAAATTATAAAGGGTAGAGTTAACATTCTTGTGCACAACATTCCTCCTTAATAAGATATATCCACCTATGAAGTTTCATATTGACATTTCAAAAGCTTTTTTAGAGATATGCTCCACTCAGGTGAAAAATTTAGTATGAAAAATAAAAAAGGGCAATAACTCAAAAATTAGTTATGTAGTAAAATAATGCACGCTCAGTTATCACTCTTGTGTGCAGCACTCCTCCTCAATGAGGTCTATCCACCTATGAAGTTTCAAAGTGTTACCTCTAACACTTTTTGAGATTATGCTCCACTCAGGTGAAAAATTTAGTATGAAAAATAACAAAGGGCAATAACTAAAAAAATACATGTATGAAGGTAGAGTTAATCACCTCCTGAGTAAGATCTACCTCTAACACTTTTTGAGATATGCTCCGGACAAAAAGTATGAAAAATAACAAATGTCAATAACTAAAAAAATTATAATCAGTACAGTTATCATTCTTTCGCACCACATTCCTCCTCAATAAGATCAATCCACCGATGAAGTTCATGTTGACATCTCAAAGATTTTTTTAGTTAGTTATGCTCCACTCAGGTGGAAAATAAAGTATGCAAAATTACAAAGGGCAATTACTCAAAAAACTATGAAGGGGTAGAGTTATCACTTTTTTGCACTGCACACCTCCTGAGTAAGATCTATCCATCTTAAAGGCTTTTTGAGTTATGCTCTGGACAAAAATTGCGTTTGAAAAATAACAAAGGGCAATAACTGAAAAATTATGGAGGGTAGAATCATCATTGTTGTGCACTGCACTTCTCCTAAATATGATTTATCCACCTATGAAGTTTCAAGTTGATACCTCAAATACTTTTTAAGATATGGTCCGGACTAAAATGAGGACGGAAGGACAGACTGAAGGAAGGACAGGCGGACGGACGGAGACTAATTTTATATCCCCAACCGCCTTTTCGGCGGGGATAATTAAACATTTTCCTGCTTATAGCTAAAGGAAACTCAGAATTTTGCTCACAATAATGAGACATGAATTCTGAATGAAGTTCAGAAGACTTTGTGTAAAAGACTGATTAACGGACCAAATTAAGTTATTGTACAACCTGGTATGGTAAATGCTTACTGTGAAACGCATATGGAAAACCAAGTCTCATTTTAGGGAAAAAATGTTTTATTGCGCAAGAAAATGAAATTATTCAAAAAAGACAACAAGAAAAGCATTGATGCAAAGCATCAAAGGGCAACGCCAAAAGAATTTGACCTAAATACTTAACAAAAGATGTGTACTTTATAGCTGTACCATTTCATGTGACCTGGATGCTAGGCCCAGTTTAAGTTGAAACTTAAACCAAAAAGAATAGACACTGTCTTGCCAAGATGCAAAGACAATTTATAGTCAATTAACCAATCTTAAGATTTATTTTACCAGATACAAGGATACCTGAGTCATCATCATATAATCACATGCACGAGTATCGAACCTGGGAAGAAAATCTAATCATATTTTTTCTTCCAGGTCTGATACTTGTACCTGTGCATATAATACAGCTTATTGCTTAGGTTGCAGACATGTCAATGACATATATTAGACATAAAAGAGGACCTAAAATGAACATCAGGGGGACACCATAGGTACTCAGAGCAGAAGTAGAAGGAGTACCAGCCACATCAACCAGCTGCTATCAGAGATAAAACTTGAACCATGTAAGAAATGTCATTACATATGACAGATGCTTAAAGTTCCATTAAGAAGAAGAAAAGAACTTCTTCATGTGGCAGTATAGTGTTATCAACTGTATCAAATGCTTTGGTAGATCTAACAGTATCATGCAATACTGCCTTTGTCATTTCAAATTAAATGCACTTTATTAAATGAATAAAACATGTGCCAGTCGCAAAACCACTTCTAAACCCTGACTCAAAACTGCCTGACCATGACTCGAACACATGACTTTCAGAAGACCAACTGAGCTATCCGGCCGGCTACACATTTTCTCTTAAATAATGAAACAGTTCTAAACCACAACATATTTCTCCACTATATTGATTAATGTCCTTGAATTTCTGATGTTTACAGAGCATAGTGAATTAAACTCATGGTTATATGCAGTCACAGGATGAGAAAAACTTGCAGCTTCACCATAACTCAAACCTGTGACCCACAGAATAATGTACATGTACCGCGGCTGTAGCGATTGAGCTATCTGGCCACTTACACATTTTCTCCCCTAAATAGTGAACAGTTCTAAACCATGACAGATATTTAGATTTTTAAATTAACAGATAAATAATTCTTAATTAATAAATAAGAAAAAAAACCTTACATACTCATATAGTCTTAATTAAAATAAACAATTTATATACCATTGTATAATTATTTTTACTAAAAAGGGCTTAGACAGTTATTGGTTGTGCCATTATTTTGTAACAGGTCAATTTGAAAGTGAACATAACTGTGTGCTAATTCATGTACAATATCTATTTTTTGTACAGATAAAAAACTAACCTTTTTTCTATGATAAGAAATTTTATGAAGACTGATTTGTATTTTGCATCAAGGGCACCGGGCGAAAAACATGAAAATTATGCAACCAACGAACCACTTCGTGGTAGATTGTATTTTCATGTTTTCATCTGGCGCCTGGTTACTTTTTGTACTTTGTTGTTTTTCATGTGGCACATTAAATCACCCACTATAAAATTTAGTGTACAAATTTATTCAAGGGCAAGTAACAATCTACTCTATGAAAAGTGTGTTGTCAGGTTGACTCAGGAGACCTGGAGGTTGAGACCGGTGTCCCTCCATTACAAATAGATAAGACAGAAGCTGTCCTTTCAAACTATGCACATGTTAGAAAAAAATTAGAATAACTATTCAGAATATGATTTTTTGAGACTTTATTAATTATATTGCTTGATCCAAGTTTCAGGACATTTTCAATCAATACATGTATTATCATTTATAACTTTAAATGAAAGTCTCATCCCTTTAATAATAATGACATAACTGTATTAACTCTTTAAATTTAGAAATATTATAAAACTCATCATATCAATATACTAAGATATGCATGTATGCACATAACATTAATAATTCCCAGTTTCTATTAAATAAATATGAAATCCTAACATTAACATTGGTACTAATGGATGGAATTCAAAATCTAGTAGAAAGAAAACTATAATATATAAACTCTGTTATAGATACTATTATAAGCCAGCTAACACTGGGTATAAACATCTTTAACCTGTAGACTGATCATGTATTATCATTTATAAATTTAAATGCAAGTCTCATCCATCATAACTGTAAGTCTTTAAATACAGAAATACACATTCTATCCATATACTATGATACACTTGTATGAACATTACATAAATAATTCTCAGGTTCCATTAAAAATAAATATAACATCCTATTAACATTTGTGTTTGGGTGGAATTCATAATCTTGTAGAAAGAAAACTATAATGTACATGATATTGTATAGTATATAAAAGTAAAAAAAAATCTCAATAAAAATTATATAATAAAGATTAAGTTGTGTGTGAGTTTCTAAACATTAAATGCATATCTCTTACAGTAACAAATACTGTCCCTCATTAGACTTTACTATAAAACTAACTGTATATATATCAAGTGTTTAAAAATGAGCACACATATGTACGTATAGCTTAAATATTCTACCTTTTCATTTTTACCAAAGGTTATTTTATGAGCAATTTACATACAAACACATAGAAAATAATAATTTCACATATTGATTAGAATTTCCTCTAGCAGTATATGTGCTAACTGAACAAACTAGAAAAATCTGGTCTAAGGTATATAAAGCCAGTAAAAAAAATATATATCAATATTCACTCATCATGGCCTCTATGCTTTTGATTAATACCTTACAACTGGTAAATTTTATTAAACAAAAATAGTAAGTAATACCTAACTTCAACCTAAGATAGACAGAAAAGAACAGATAATTTAGTAAACATGAGTTACTTCCCCTTAAAATAGAGAAAACCTGAAACCCAAAAGAACACCCCAAACATCAAAATTAAGAAATGTTGCAGACTCAGTTTTATTAAGCCATGCAAATTCATGGTAAAGTATTCATAAAAAATGAATGGCCATGTTACAGCAGTTTTTGCAGAAAATCGGATAGCTTTTCAACATCGGATATACTGGTACACCTTGTAAAAACAACCATTCTGTGCAACAGATAAACGTAATATATAAAATTAATAGGATAATCGTTTATAACAGTCCATTACCTATCCTTATACTAATTGGCGGGGTGAACTTTCTTCTTGTAGGAAAATTTTGAAAATATATAAATGAATGAAACGAATGGATATGGCATCAAATGTAGACCACAACGATATTCGAAATCCGGGTTTTAGTATTCAAACTTCTCAAGTGTGTCGAAAGGATTTGCGAAATTGTGTAAATATATCACGCTTATATTTCGCGTGGTTGATAAAAATACTGTAATTTTTTGATTTGAAAGGAAATGTTTCTATGTAACTTTCAACGGGGGAAAGGGCCCGTACAATGAATTTGCGTAAAAAACCAATAAAATTCGGCTGTAGAATCGAAAGGAAATTTTTGGGGGGTTTTCCCCCCAAACGGCTGACTTTTTTGCCCATGAGCTAACCGAAAATCTACCCCATCACAAATATCACGGCGTTGAGGACGGCGCGTGTGAAAAACCCCCTATCACTCCCTAAATTAACTGGAAAAAAATTTTCAGAATGACATGAATGCTGACCACTCATTGAACCTCCCATAAGCCCAGCCCATTAACCCACTATTATCACAAGCCGATCAGGCAGGGAAAAGTGAAATTGAACAAACGATATTATAATGAGAACATGGTGAACAATTAAAAAAAAAAATATACTGAGTGTTTACTAATAAGAAAACATCACAAACAAAAAATTAAACTATAAAGAAAAAAATATATAAACTGGAATAAACACATACATTGTTTGATAAACATATATTTGTTTATATAAACTGATTACTTAATTGATATTTAAACATGTGTTATTCTAACGTTATTTTTAAATTGAACCATATTCCTTTATGATTTATTAACAAGTGGATACCATTCAGCCATGTATTTAAAAAGAGGGAAATGTAATGATATTGAGTTATTTTATATTCATATGACCTTTAACCTTAATACTCATTTCTGTAAATTTCCACTGACCACGTTGTGCCTGTAGAATGTTATATCTTGGGAGATTTCCCGCCAATGCATCAGTCCAGATAATAAAACTGACTAGAACACACTTGTGTCTTTTCTCTTATTATATTCACATTTGTGAATCGCATGGACCAACTTTAATAGTATATAAGATATACAAAGAATATTACACAAGGATGCATGTTAGTCTAATTCATTAGACTCTTACAGGCTTGTACACAACGTACAATCAAATGGGCAGACAGCCGTTCAACCGTCGACAGCCGTACCGGTATATATATGCTTTTATATATCAGGACTATCTATACACTATCTATAGCTGAAGTGTCGCCATATGACTTAAAACCCAACACATTAATTGTAATATGTTGAGTTTAAAAAGATTGTTTTAATTTAGTAAATATTTAGATTTGTAAACATATGGTACTACTGTTGTCTAATATTTGTTAAATTGTATTTCTAATGTTACTAATTGATATATTTCAATCAATATTCTCCCATCCAAATAAAATAAGTGACCTGTATTTGTTTTAATATTGCGGTTGTCAAAAATGTGTCATAATATTTTCCGTTCCGATGTTCGGATCATGCGGTTCGTCATTCGAAACATATTGTGTGTTGTTCTTAAGGTCTGTTAAACTGCATTTCTAATGTTACTTATTTATGTATCAATGAAAAATAACTTCCATCGGAACAGTTATATGTGTCCTTTATTCCTTGTTTGCATTTTTACAAATGTCCTATATGTGTTGTACTATTTTCCGGTCCGATGTCATGGCAACGAGGGTCACTGCTTTATCGCTCTCTTTATGTTAACATATTGTACTTTTGTTGTCATTAGAATACGTTGTCTAATATTTGTTTTAAAACATTGTATACACACCGGTCTCAAATATCAGTAAGACCGGTGTACACAATGTTTTTAAAAAGGTATTTATGAAACTAACATGTACACTGAAATCAAAATTGCTCCCACCCAAATAACCTTTAATTTTGTTTTGCTGTTTTACAATTGTCTAACATATGTCATAATATTTTCCGTTGCGTCGCTCCGAGGGTTGTCGGTTATTTTCTTAAAAATGCTTGTGTTGTAATTAAAATCTATTGTCTAATATTTGTTTAAAAAGGTAGCTTCAGTGTAACTAACATGTATATGTTAATTTAAATGTCTCCCATCCGAATAAAATACTGAATGTGTCATTTAATTCTATTAAAACTTTGGTTTAAAATTGTCCAATATGTGTCCTCATACCTTCCTTTGCGATGTCCTGGTTGCGCGGGTTGCCGTGTTATTTTCACTAAAAATAAATTGTTCAATGTGTAAATCAAAGTCTCTCCCACCCAAATCAAATACTGATTGTATGTTAAATCAAAAGGCTGCAAGCTCTGTGGTATTTTCTGATCTTTGCAATCTAAATCGTACTGTATATCTGTATGTGCTTTCCTGTATAAGTTTATTTTTATGTACAATAATTCATCTTGCAGGGCACCAGAGTTTGATACATACGGAATTTTGCATAACTAGAGTTGCATCAAAAAATCATTTCTGTTCATTTTTTATGATAGCCACACTTTATCCTTGCATATCGTGGCTATTTCCTTAAGTCTAATGAGGGACAGTATTTGTTACTGTAAGAGATATGCATTTAATGTTTAGAAACTCACACAACTTAATCTTTATTATATAATTTTTATTGAGATTTTTTTTTACTTTTATACTATACAATATCATGTACATTATAGTTTTCTTTCTACAAGATTATGAATTCCACCCAAACACCAATGTTAATAGGATGTTATATTTATTTTTAATGGAACCTGAGAATTATTTATGTAATGTTCATACAAGTGTATCATAGTATATGGATATAATGTGTATTTCTGTATTTAAAGACTTACAGTTATGATGGATGAGACTTGCATATAAATTTATAAATGATAATACATGATCAGTCTACAGGTTAAAGATGTTTATACCCAGTGTTAGCTGGCTAATAATAGTATCTATAACAGAGTTTATATATTATAGTTTTCTTTCTACTAGATTTTGAATTCCATCCACTAGTACCAATGTTAATGTTAGGATTTCATATTTATTTAATAGAAACTGGGAATTATTAATGTTATGTGCATACATGTATATCTTAGTATATTGATATGATGAGATTTATAATATTTCTAAATTTAAAGAGTTAATACAGTTATGTCATTATTATTAAAGGGATGAGACTTTCATTTAAAGTTATAAATGATAATACATGTATTGATTGAAAATGTCCTGAAACTTGGATCAAGCAATATAATTAATAAAGTCTCAAAAAATCATATTCTGAATAGTTATTCTAATTTTTTTCTAACATGTGCATAGTTTGAAAGGACAGCTTCTGTCTTATCTATTTGTAATGGAGGGACACCGGTCTCAACCTCCAGGTCTCCTGAGTCAACCTGACAACAGACTTTTCATAGAGTAGATTGTTACTTGCCCTTGAATAAATTTGTACACTAAATTTTATAGTGGGTGATTTAATGTGCCACATGAAAACCAACAAAGTACAAAAAGTAACCAGTAAATCATCTTAACATTTCTTCCTTTCACAATAAAAAAAGGTTCGAAAAACTGCTATGAAATTTTGAATAAAAGTGAAAAAGGCTGTTACATTCAGGACTATATTCCAGTTACTAAGTAAAGTAAAAGACATGGTAATTTTTGACAAGTGCAATTTTTGGTCGGAAACTGCTATAAAACCAGTAACAGAACATGGAAAAGGCTTTTTAAAATAAAAAGTACTATTTTCAAGGCTTAATGGGCCTTTAAATTTCTTAAATGCCATTTTCTGAGTGTCTAATGCGAAGTAATACAACTTTTTATGACACAATAAAATCTATTACAGAAATGATTTTGCTTAAGAATAACGCGTTTTAATTTCATATAAACTCTTCAAGGGTATCATAATCTTTACTGACATATCATATCAATTTCCTCGGTCATGCTCAGATCTACAAATAAGAAAATAGAATACCCCCTTTTAGCAATTATGCTAGGTATATCAGATTATTATGTGCACAGCTTTTATAACCATGTCTTAAAAGAACAAAAATCATTTATTACAATATGTGTCCTCATACCTTCCTTTGCGATGTCCTGGTTGCGCGGGTTGCCGTGTTATTTTCACTAAAAATAAATTGTTCAATGTGTAAATCAAAGTCTCTCCCACCCAAATCAAATACTGATTGTATGTTAAATCAAAAGGCTGCAAGCTCTGTGGTATTTTCTGATCTTTGCAATCTAAATCGTACTGTATATCTGTATGTGCTTTCCTGTATAAGTTTATTTTTATGTACAATAATTCATCTTGCAGGGCACCAGAGTTTGATACATACGGAATTTTGCATAACTAGAGTTGCATCAAAAAATCATTTCTGTTCATTTTTTATGATAGCCACACTTTATCCTTGCATATCGTGGCTATTTCCTTAACGAAGACACTAAAAAAAGAATTAAAAAAAATGTTGACTCGACTGGGACTTGAACTCCAGACCTCTCACACACTAAACGAGCGCGTTACCCCTGCACCACGGAGAAGTTTTAAAAACAAAGGCCGAATAAGATCAATTAATTCTAAATTAGAATTGATTAGGGTAATTTCGAGGTATTTTGTTCAGGGTAAACCTGTTGTTAAAAATTGAAGTAAATAGTTTAGCAAAAATCTTCTCGCCCAAACAGTCCAACATGTAGAAACTATATATTCAACTACTCGGCAGTCAGATTTATTTGTATAGTATTCGGTAATCGACATCGCTAAAAATAGCATTTTCATTGATTGAAATCATATTCATCCGCGTAATTTGTGAGTGTGCATTTATTACAATTCTATAAGCCAACGCTACTTTTTAAGTTTGAATGTGAGGTAATTTGTTGGACACTTGTGACAAAAAATTGTTCTTTCTTTTAAAATGCTGGTTTTGAAGCAGTTGCGAGTGAGAACTTCTTTGCGTTGTTAGGTCTGTAAGGAAATTTTGTGTTAGACCGTGGATGTTAGCTATGTATTTACTGATCTGCGATCAGAAAATACAAAAATCAAAAGTTTTCTCATCCAAATAAAATACCATATGTACCTTTATTTCTATATTGCTGTTTACCAATTGTCAAATATATATCATAGTATTTTCCGTTGCGATGTCCTGGCCACGCAGGTTGCCTTATTTCCGCTTAAATGTAAACATATTGTACTTTTGTTGTTATTGTAGTATGTTGTTAAATATTGTCATATTGTTGGCAAAATATACATGTAGTTTTAATGTAGCTAATTTAAATATCTAAATCCAAATTTCTCTCATCGGAATAACATATAATTGCTTGTCCTTTACATTGCAGTTTCCAATTGTCCAAAATATGAGCTTTTATTTTCCGTTGCGATATCCTGGCTATGCGTGTTGCCATGTTGCAATTATAGTTTGTTGTCTAATATTTGTTAAAATGTATTTCTTCTGTTACATATTTGTATATTTTTGTATGTTTAAATCAAAATTCCTCCCCTCGAAATAAAGTAATATTTGTGCCGTTAATGTTTTCCAATTGTCAAAAATGTGTCGTACTATCTTCCGTTGCACTCGGATCGCTGTTATTTTCCCTTTAAAAGTTAAGATATTGTACTTTTATTGTAATTACAATTTGCTGTCTAATATATGTTAAACATATTTCTAATGTAACTTATTTGACTGCAAAATTCTCCAATTGTCCAATATGTGTCATACCTTTTTTCCGTTGCGATATTCTGGCTTTACTTGTGTTGTTATTAATGTTTATTACCTATTATTTGTAAAATTGTATTAAAAATGTATATATGCTTATGACCACTATGTTTGTCTTAATAAAATTATTTTCTTATGATTCTGTTGCCAACTGTCTCCTATGATGTTTTCATTTTATATGATTTTATGTCCAAAATGTTTCATGATGAGGCAGTTGAAAGAGTTGTTAGTTGATAGTAAATTGTTCACTTGTCTCTTTACTGGTGAAGGGATACTTCAGGTGACTGTCTGTACATTGTTCCGATATTAACAAATTGTAAATGTTGTTCATTATTATCCTTTTCATTTGATCATATTATCTTTGGACTGATTAGCCTCCAATATTATCACATGTATTGATATATGAGAATGCAGATGTTTGGACTATATATGAGAATGCAGATGTTTGAAATCATCCCCATAAGGTTGCTTGCTGGTAGTGGAATATACCAAAAGAAGAAGATAGCTTTGATCCATCAAACATACTTCATTATTGATGGAGGTAAGAGTTTGAACGAAATTTTATATTAAACAAGTTTTCTATAATTCACAATGTCCAAGTCATTTTCAGATCAAACTTAAAATTTAAACAGAAGTATTTAATGCTCAATAGTAGGAGATTATTTGTTTTTGGACTTTGCTTTTTATCATTCAGCTTATAGGCACACCAAGGATTTTACAGACACCGTGGAAGTTGATCAAGAATTGTCACGATTCTTTCGAGAGGACCGGCACTTATTTACTCGCAAGAAGGTTTCGTGTTTGTGACAGCTTTCTACACCTCCGTACCGGCAGATTTGTAAGACTGGAAGTTGTTTCATTGTTGAGAGAGGCGGATGTGGTGTATTGTTGGAAAATATTTCCACTTTAATCCAGGTATTACATGTAGTTTAAATCAAGAAAATTATTCATGAAAATATTTAAAGTGAATTGTTCCGAATTGAGAAAATCTATGATAAACAGTTTTCTCATCATTGAAATAATTACTTCAAGATTACCTTTATTAACCGATGTCAAAACTAGTAAAATCTCATATTTGTAAGAAGTAAAGATTTATTCTCTTTTATAATCATTGCCTATATATTTATTAAACCTTTTTTTTCATATAAGGAGCTGTATATGTGACTTCATGACATTTAATAACTTTGTATTGACGGCAGGAAAAAACAACAGTCTGCATTTTCGTATGTGTGACTTTTTGTGTTGAAATGCAATAAAATCTTTATTTGAATAAAAAATTTTTTTTATAGAAATTGAATGGTAATGTTGTAAATCAAGGCAAGTTTTATTGAAGAGTGGACAAAATCAAGTTATTTTACTCAAAAGGATAATCAAGCTGAGGGTTAAATGATTTTTGTTCTTTTAAGACATGGTTATAAAAGCTGTGCACATAATAATCTGGTATACCTAGCATAATTGCTAAAAGGGGGTATTCAATTTTCTTATTTGTAGATCTGAGCATTACCGAGGAAATTGATATGATATGTCAGTAAAGATTATGATACCCTTGAAGAGTTTATATGAAATTAAAACGCGTTATTCTTAAGCAAAATCATTTCTGTAATAGATTTTATTGTGTCATAAAAAGTTGTATTACTTCGCATTAGACACTCAGAAAATGGCATTTAAGAAATTTAAAGGCCCATTAAGCCTTGAAAATAGTACTTTTTATTTTAAAAAGCCTTTTCCATGTTCTGTTACTGGTTTTATAGCAGTTTCCGGCCAAAAATTGCACTTGTCAAAAATTACCTTGTCTTTTACTTTACTTAGTAACTGGAATATAGGCCTGAATGTAACAGCCTTTTTCACTTTTATTCAAAATTTCATAGCAGTTTTTCGAACCTTTTTTATTGTGAAAGGAAGAAATGTTAAGATGATTTTATCAAATAAATAGAACTTCCCAACCTTTCCCGTGACATCTGCAAATATTTTTCTCAAAAGTATTGATTTTCCTGTAATGGGGCCTATTCTTCAGGTGTTGCTTATTTTAAAATGTCGCAAGTTTTCTATGGTAACATTTAACAGGTAAAAATTCAAAACATATAAATCACTGTACTATTATTACTGTGATTTTTTGATAAAGTAACAGCGCTGCCAAATTGGTAAAAAAAAGACTGTACTGGACAAAAATGATAAAGGGCCAGAAACTGCTAGGAAACCAGAAAAGTTTTCGAAAAGTTACACTTGGCCAAATACTAAC
Source organism: Ruditapes philippinarum (assembly GCF_026571515.1). Taxonomy (NCBI): domain Eukaryota; kingdom Metazoa; phylum Mollusca; class Bivalvia; order Venerida; family Veneridae; genus Ruditapes; species Ruditapes philippinarum. The sequence goes on along the minus strand of NW_026857046.1, from coordinate 34,905 downwards.
TTCTTTGTAACTTACGTGATGACATCTTTAATACTATATTTGTTCTTTGTTAACTTTTTAAGGCATCCTCATTATTAAAGCATAATTAAAACATATTTGTCCTTCCTTTGTTCATTTCTGTGGTGTAATGTGCCTTTCACATATTTCTCAGAAATATCCTGCAAGAACTTATATTTTGGACGTTTATGTGAGAAAAGTAAATGTTTAATTCCAATGGCTAAAGCTAGGAATAACTAGAAAGGGGCATGATTATCAAGACTATTAAATTGCTAAAAAGCAGGTTTCTTTAATACAGATGATATAGTCTGATTTTATTGACCTGTCAATTATGAATACATTATAGGACTCATTTAAATATTCGATCCCACTTCGGTTTGGTCCGTGTTGTTTACGAGAATTAATGTGGAGTATATTAGTCATGTTTTGAAAGTCACGCCAGCTTAAAGTGAAGGATTTCGTTAATTCACAATAGGACAGTCGGTAAAGAGAATGCCTGATAATTGAGAGGTCTGTGGTTCGATCCTTACTGTTGGCCTTTATTTTATTTTTGCAGTATATTTTAAGGGAACAGATTTGTTGTGTGTTTTACGGCATTGAAAAGGCATTTATTGATTTTATTCCGTTTTAATTTTAAATATGAATTCTTGAAGCATGTTATTTAAAAAGAGTATAGACTTAACAAAATTAAGTAAAACATAATAAAACAAAACGAACAACATAAAATAATCATATATAGCTTCAATAATGTTGAACGTATTAATAGGAAAAAAACATGGACCAACGCGGTCTCGAACTTCAAACACGTGTGGTACTTAGATTATAGACTCTAGCTTTACCCTATTGCGCTATAACGCTAAGTACACCTTGTTAAGAGATACAAATTAAATTGAATTCCATCGTGAAGCGTACATCACACGGAACTTACAGAAAATCTACCGAAGATTAATTGTTGTTCAGATATATGAAACACATGTTTGGATTTTAACCTAACTTTAAATCAAAACATGGGTGAAATCTATATGAGCTGTAATTGGATGTAATTGGTATTATTTAAAAGCTAATTTTGAATTTTTATTATCCAAACGGAGCACAGAAGAATTCACAGGTGGTGTTGCTGGCTTATTTTAGCATCATAGAATTTCCACACATACCATAACAAGAATCAAACTATACAGGTTTTGTTTGTTTGTTTTATTTCACGCTTTTCCCAGCAGTATTTCAGTCATATAGGCGGGTAGTTTCCTAACCATCATTCCTGGAGAGTTACACCAGTACTAGACTACCTTCCTTCGCGCTAAACTACCATATCATCTCCCGGGGATCGAACCCACGCCAGAGAGGTAACTGGATTAGAAGTCATCGACTCTAACCCCTCGACCACGGAGGCAATTTCATATGATGCTTTTAATCATATAGATAACTGTTGATCATTTTCATTGTTCATCAGTAATTTCAATAACCCTGATTACAAAATTTGATAACATTACTTTTAAATCAAAGTTGTTGGCATGATTTTAAGTTATGACTTACACATGATTTTTCAGTGTCCCATTTTTTAACGGCAACTTTGCACCATATTTATGACTGGATGCGGTGAGATAAAAGAATAAATAATTTTGTTGACAATACTCTTTGCGGGTATTTTTCTTTCCCTTTAATCCGCTGTTTACTTTTTGAGTCCGAGAGAAATTAGTGTAAAGAAATAAGAAATATATTTAACATCTTTCGCAAAACTTAAGGTGTCTGCCTCTCAAACCAAGAATCATGGTTTCGAGCCCGACCTCGACACGATCATGAATATGTTATTTGACACCAGTACTGATTAATTCCAGGAAGCGGACTCGAAAGTAATTAATATAAGGTGCAAGAATTTTTTTCGCAATCGAGCTAAAAAAATTATGTTTAAACTAAAAAAAATATTTAATGAAATAAGCATTTTTCCCCAGTAAATACTTGTATTTTACTAAGAATGATATGAATCTATTTATATTTTTACAGGACTGATTTTTCATGGCGGACGAGAAATATAATCGATGTTAAACATTTAATTCCGGAATTACACGTGAATGGACACTTTGTGACATTTACCATAGAAACTGTCTGGCCACTGACTGGGGGAGAAGTATAGCGATTTGTATGGACTCAAACCATCCAGTATATTCAAGCTAAGCAGGGTGTTTGTGATTGGACTAACTATAAAACTACACTTCTTCCAATGTTGCCTAATTCTAGTAACTAGCATGTCACAAGCCATGATAAAAGCAGAGGGGATAAATGAAGTTCATAGTTTATGTAATTGTAATAAACAATTCCCAATAATACTGAAGAAGTCAGATGGGGAACTCTTATCTGACCAACCCACAGTCGCCAACACACTTAACTCTTTCTATGTCAACATTGCAAAAAACATTGGTATAGAAGAAAATGAACAAGACACCTTCACACACACAAGCATAGATAAAATAAATAATAATTGCCCACAATCACAATTTACATTCAATCTGGTCACTGAACAAGATATATCTAAGTCCATAAAAAGGTTAAATCCAAAAAAAGCTACTGGAGTTGATCAAATTCCACCAAAGGTCATAATAGCAGGCAAACCCTCCCTGGCCCGTCCCATTAGAGATTTATGTAATACTATGTTAAGTCAAGGTCAGTTCCCAGAAAATCTAAAACTTGCCCATGTAACCCCAATTTTTAAAAAAGATGACCCCTATATAGAAAAAAATTATAGGCCAGTAAGTATTCTACCCACCATGTCCAAATTATATGAAAGGGTTATCCACGACCAACTCTCGGGTTTACTTTAGGAAATTTTTTCACCCTTATCTGGCAGCCTTCCGTAAATCATATGGCTGTCAGACTACGCTACTAAGGCTAGTGGAAGACTGAAAAGGGCCCTTGATGAAAACATGTTCATCGGAGCAATACTAATGGATTTATCAAAGGCCTTCGACTGTCTTCCACATGATTTAATTATCCTTAAACTTAAGGCTTATGGTCTGTCTGATAACGCTTGTAAACTTATGAGCAGTTATCTCCAAAAGCGGAAACAAAGTGTTAAACTAGGGGATTATACCAGCCAGTGGGATAATATTATTAAAGGTGTCCCTCAAGGATCAATATTAGGGCCCCTGGTCTTCAACATTTTCATTAATGATATATTTTACTTCATAGAAAAATCCACCCTTTATAATTATGCTGATGATAACACTTTGTCCTTCTGGCATAAAAAATGCTAAAGTTGTCAAATCTTGTAATATCCTCATAAATTGGTTTAAATCTAATCAAATGCAGGCAAACCCTGAACAGTTTCAAGCTATCTCAGTGGGGGTCAAGTCACATACTGAAATTAAGTCATTTGATAAAAGCGGCAGCACTATCCCATGTGATGAACAGGTTAAATTACTAGGAGTAGATATTGACTATCAATTAAATTTTGATGCCCAGGTATCAGCCATTTGCCAAAAAGCTGCAAAACAGTTAAATGTCCTGCAAAGATTAAGTTAATTCCTCTCTGTACCTACCAGGCTTATCATATTTAAATCTTTTATCAGGTCAAACTTCAATTACAGTCCCATAGTGTGGCATTTCTGTAGTAAAGCCAACACAGACAAACTTGAAAAACTCCAGTACAGGGCCTTACGCATTGTTTTCAATGATTTTACATCATCATATGAAAGTCTCCTTAAAAAGGTTAAATTACCCACACTCCATTTAAGCAGGTTAAAAACAATTGCAATCGAGACTTTCAAGTGCTTACACAATATATCACCAAAATATATTCAAAACTTGGCCAAATTTAAGACCTCAGTTTACAATTGCAGGTATGATCATATTCTAGAAGTGCCTACAGTTCGAACCACCAGGTATGGACAGAACTCCTTTCGTTTTGAGGCTGCCCGGGTGTGGAACAGCCTCCCCAGTGACATCAGAAAAGTAGAAAACTTCAAAGAATTTGGGAGGCTGGTTGGCACCTGGACAGGCCCAAAATGTAAGTGTTCAATGTGTCGTTTGTAGCCTTTTGTTAAACACATGTGTGTGTAACATGTGTTTGTATACATGTGATTAACATGTTTTATATGTGCTTCTATGTATAGTCTTTACATGTTGCAAAGTTATACCTATAAATGTTTAATGTTACTTTTTATTTGCATTATGTGATAGTCCTTGTAATTTCCTTTTTTTTTTTATATATATATATGTCTTTTTTTATATATCTATTATATTTCTTTTACAGGTATGTACATAGGTGTATATGTATATCTTATTTTTTGTATTCTTTTTCTTGTAACTTTTGTAGTTTTTAACTTATTTTAAATTAAATGTGCTTATGCTTATATTTTTTATAGCTGCTTTACTTTTGTTTAGTTCATATACTATTGTTTGTCGGAAAATAGCTCATGAGCTAATGTTTTCTGTTTATATGTATCCGACGTAAAATAAATTTTACATGTTGCAAAGTTATACCTATAAATGTTTAATGTTACTTTTTATTTGCATTATGTGATAGTCCTTGTAATTTCCTTTTTTTTTATATATATGTCTTTTTTTATATATCTATTATATTTCTTTTACAGGTATGTACATAGGTGTATATGTATATCTTATTTTTTGTATTCTTTTTCTTGTAACTTTTGTAGTTTTTAACTTATTTTAAATTTTTATTTTCTTAATTTCATATTCATAGATGTGCGTATGCTTATTTTTATACATGTCTGTCTTAAGCTAATATATAACTCTTTTACAGGAATGTACGTTATTTATATATATCTGTTATTTGTTTTATCTTGCTTGTAATTATTGTAACTTTTAAGCATGCTATGGTGCTATAATATCTTAAATCCGTGTATTTAGATGTGCTAATGCTTATAATTTTTAGTTGATCTAATATCTTAATTCCATGTACTTAAATGTGCGTATGCTTATATTTTTTATAGCTGCTTTACTTTTGTTTAGTTCATATACTATTGTTTGTCGGAAAATATCTCATGAGATAATGTTTTCTGTTTATATGTATCCGACGTAAAATAAATTTTCTTGTATCTTGTATCTAATTGTTATCTTAACACATACAGTGTACATGCCAAATATTTACTTACTTGTCCTAAAACACACATTATTCCAGTGTGTTAAATTTGACAATGGCAAACCCATTAGTATAGATAAAATACTATTTTGTTAATCACATCTTTTGACATTTTGATCGCGTCATAACTGTAGCACATATCTTTCAAGAGTTTTCTCCTTTGATTTTTAGGAATTTTGCTCAAAATATTCTTTGTAACTTGTAAGGTCATTACCTTAATTCATTTAAGTGGCGGCATGGCCGAATGGTTAACGCGTCGGACTATTGATCTAATGATCGCTAGCCGCATGGGTTCAAACCCTGTCAGGGGCCAGTCGTTGAGCAAGAAACAACTACACTTATTGCTCAGTACTGGTTGGTTACAGGAACGGATTCGAAAGTGTGTCTATAAGCTTATAGCTTCCTACACAATCGAACTAAAATGAATTATGTATAAACCAACTTAATTCATTGACTTAATTTAAACATTAAAAATAGTTGTTTTTGATCATCTTTATTTCTATAATAGTGTCCACAAATAGATCTATCTGAATTTCCCTGATAATTTCCTTATTTTTCCCTGACTCGACTTCATATGTTGGGGAAGCTATCTCAAGCCTATTAACAAAGGGATTGTGGATCCGATCAGTAGTCTGGTTACAACCAAACATGTATTACTGGTACTGCAGACTGGTACATATTCTGAATTACACGCCGGCTGGTACCCAAAAAAGTGGTATTGCAAGTACCGAGGCAGTACTTCGGTTGTCATAAATTATAGGTTTTCATCCCATTTAATGGAAATAAAGGAAATTTTATTACATGAAAAAATATAGCTTGAGAGAAAAGAATAATGTGGTAGGATTAGAACTGAATTGAATCTAATTTTGTTGTAGTTACAGTTTGTAGTATGTGTCTGTAAAAAGCATTAAAAATGAATGAATGAATATGTTCGTAAAGCAAGCCAGACAGCTGGTAGCAGCCGGAATCCCTTTTGTCTAGTCGAGCCAGAGATGATACAGTAAAACCTGTGCAAAAGAGTATCGGGTTTATTTCTTAATGTATTTTCATATTAGTTATTAGCACAATCCCCGGCTATTTCGGTTAGCCAGAACAACCGGAAATACTACTACTACTGATGAAGAAAAAGAAATGACGATCACTTTCAAAATAAGTTTTTCCTGTCTGATGTGTTCCCTAGTATCAGTGTGTCTGTCGGTAATACTCTGGTATTTGGCCGACGTTAAGCCGAAAGTCGAACTGTAAATAGTAATAATAGCTCAAAACTCCATTTCCGGCTGGTCCGTGAGCTCCATGTTCAATCAAGCAGAACCTCATAGTGGCTGAACATGTGTCCAGAACTGTAATGGTCATTTCAGCGTGTAAACTTCCTTTTTCTACAAAATAGTGTATAGTTAATGTTTGCTACTCAGGGTTAAAGTAAAATGGTCTGTAATGGAAGGTTTTGAATACAATTTATACATTTTTATTAGACAAAACAACAAAGCACGAAATAATTATACATGAAAGTTGTTGGCAAGTGTGAGATATAGGATCCGATATTACAAACATGGCAGATAATAGTCTAAAACAATATATTATTCATCATATTAATGATCATTCTAAATCACATAGGAATTAAGCCTCATTTTTTTCTCAAGCAGCACTTTACTAGAATATTATCCAAATGATATATTTCTATTGTTTTCCTCAATACATGAACTTAAAATACTTCTGGAAAATGGGCCAATTATTGTAAACCAATCCACTTAAATGAAATTTAAATTAAAAAAAAAATCACGGTGCAAAAGAATTTGAAGAATGGAATGATGTCCTCGTTGGACAAAATATAATTTCAACCAAAAAGTAAAATAAATGAACTTCAAAGCAAACTTACCAATAAATAAATTCGTATCATGTAATTATCATTTGATAAAAATTCTAGAGAATAGGTTAGTGTTAATTAATAAAAAAATACAAATTTAAATAGGTCAAGATCTCGAACGGCGCAGTTTTGAAATTATTTTTTATAAAGCTGTCAATTTACTATACATTTGAAATACTGCAATTCTACTGGGCAAAAATATTTTCAAACATTTATTAAGATTTAGTTGTTTGTTAAGAAAATTACAAATTGTAATATGAAATAATCAAAGAAAACGTGTTGGGGAGTTTTTCTATCTGAAAAAAATTATCAATCTGGTCAATTGTCACATTAAGTTTAGCTAAGTTCAAAGTTAATTAAATCGAGTTCATATTTCGAGTTGTTTAGTTATTCATGATCATACAGGGTTTGCCGCAAAATGTTGACAAACAACCGTGTTAGTCCTCCGCATTATTATAATAAGCCTTAAATAAAATATTGCTTGTTTCCCCGCCCGCTCCTTGACCACAAAAATCAAAGAAACTCAAAACACTTTATTGCCTAGCAATTTTTTTTACTAAACATTGAAGCAAAGTCTGTCAATGAGAATCACATCTTCATATCTGTCTTATGTTTTTAAAAAACTTAGATATTTGATGATTAAAACTTTGGAAATATGGTTCTAAACTTTAAACTTGTGCTAAGCATTCACAATTAGTTTTGAATTTGCTTTAATTTTAGATAGGGGAAAATGTTTTGAATAATTTTGTTATCTACCTACCTACCTACCGTACCCAAACTTGCATGGGGTTTGGGAGAGGAAACGAAGATAATTTTAAGGCTGGCCTTACCAAAGTATTTATTTTCCTCCGCGAAATGCACTATTAAAATGTATCATGTATGATTACCGGAAGTCAGCACTTCACGTGAATATAAAATAAGTATATGAGAATTTTAAATGGCAGATATTATAATGGTATATGTGTCGAATACCATCCTTGACAGTTTGTGTGCATACTTACAACAATGTTTCATTGAAGGAAATAAAATGATACAAAGTGTTGACAATTTTAAAAATGTGTGAAAATACATGTATAATGGCATGATAAAGTACATTGTCTTATTCGTGGAGATATGGGAGATAAGCAGTATCTGCTAATTGTTTTGTTTAAATGTACGTATATAAAACTTTATTTTGTTTTTCACTTAAATAAATGTTTTAATGAAATTCTCAAATAACTTAATCAGAAAAAGTTTTCAGAGTCTATAGTGTAAGGATCAAGGATGGTTAGAGTATACGTGTATAACTGCTCAGAAGTTCCTTGACCGGATATATACAAACTTTAGATGAAGTATTTTCATTTGAGATTATCATGTTGGGTTTGCAAGTAATTATGTTGCTTGAAATACTTTATGTCGATCTGAAAGCTGAAGTCCATCCTAGTCGTACTAATTGTGGTACGCGATGAGATATTGTGCTAATTTATGTATCCATGTAAATAAACGAAAGTTTATCCCTGCACTTTGATGAAATTTGAGCTTATCTTTTGCTGTAATCATAAACTGTTTAAGCTATAAGAAAAATGTTCCGTATTCGAGATGAGACAGGCCATCTTTTTACAGTAAGAATTAAAATACTATCTTGCTAGGAAGTGGTTATAAACAATGATTACAGAACACCATCAAGTTATAATGTCATACAAGCCGCTGACAGTCCTATTATTCATTATTTGATAAACATTTTTCAATAATTTGCCATTGGGAGTGATGCATAACAGACATGAAATGTCATACATATATGTTATCACATAACACTCCTAAAGCAGAATGCTTCCAGATGAGCCAAAAATATTTCAAGGAAATTAAAGTTGAGAAAAATGTATATTAGATTTTAAGAAAAGTAAAAAACGTAAAATTCAATTAATAATTTAAATGATAAACAATGTATACATTGACTGATTTTGCTAGTGTGTGACTTTCGAAGTAAGGACTAAATATGCTAAGTTTCACCTCTTTTTTTTTTGGTAATTTACGTGTATTGCAAGTGTGTTTGCAATTATTTCCTTTGTTCTCTTTACAACATTTTACTTTTAAAAACATTAAAAAATATGGAAAAAAATCATCAACATTATCTGAATCTGAAGGCATGTTGCTTTAAATCCATTTCCAGTCTGTTGATAAAACAGACGACAAATATTTGTATATTTTTATTTATTATATTTTATATACTAGCTGTGTTTTAGAGGGGAATTTCCACCTGTCAAAGTTATATTTTTGGTACATATGAAATGTTCTAAAATGGTAATAATGAAATATAGTCTAAAACAGTTTAAAACGTTTAAACAGACAAAACATTTATCATAACTACAATGTGACTTCCGCTTCCGGTTTTGAAAAAGTAAACAATCTTTTTATAAAATGTAAGGCTTAATTTCTACAAAACTACGTGATCGCCAATAGAGCAAAATATGAGATATATACAGATATGACATACAGATTTAAATGGTATACTGAAAGTTGACTTTTTTACTGTGAAATTGCCTTAATTCGCTGATGAAATTTTTACATATACATTCAAATGGGTGGGATATGAAAGTGCGTGAATAGCGTGAATTTCGTGCAATTAGTGAGCAAACTGCCTAGACAGTCTAGCCAAAATTTCGTCACGCTTGAGTTACCAAGTATTTTATGTACATTATTATTGTAAACACTGTACTAGAATGTGCACGCTATGAATGGAACGAGTAGTAAACGGAAAAAAGAGTCCACAACAAGTTGTAGTGACCTAGATACTAGCGCTTATGGTAACTCGTTCACAAGTCTAAACGAATCTATTGAAGAATCGAATATCAGTAGAAATTCTTCAAAAGAAATTCAAATTAAAAATAAAAGTAGATCCCATCAAAATAAAAAGAAAAGCAAAAAGTAATGTCTTCAACAGAATCGAACCTTGAAAAAAAAAACTTGACAAAATTGACGAAAAATTGAGTAACGTATTAACAAAAGATGACAGACTATTTATAAAAGAAATCATAAAAGACACTTTTGAAGAAATGAAAGAGCAACTACTAGGCTCTGTCATCAAGCGTTTGGAGGTATTGGAAAATGAAATACACAACAAGTCTATGTCAACCTCACAATGTGTTAAAGATATGGAGTCAAATAAAGCAAGTTTGGAGAAAAAAATTGAATCAAATGACGAAAAATTGTGTGGTGAAATAAAAGAGTTAAAGTCAGAAAATGAAAAATTAAAAGAGAATGCCAATGAACAGGAACAATATAGCCGCAGAAACAACCTGCGAGTTACTGGGATAAAAGATGATTCCGCAAAACAGACGTCAGTTCAAACAAAATGTCAGTTTCTAAAAATGTGCAGCGATAATCTAGGGCTAACTATAAATGACGACAAAATAGACATAGCCCACAGAATCGGGCCGTACAAGGAAAACAACGATCGGCCTATTATTGTCAAACTTGTCCGAAGACAAACAAAAATAGATATTATAAAAAACGCAAAATCATTAAAAGGCACGAGGATATACATGAACGATGATCTAACCCGCATTAATCAACAAACACTTATGTCCCTTCGATTAAAGGATACGCAAAGAATTGAAAAAGCATGGACATTTGAAGGAAAGCTATATGCAACATTTAGATCAACAAATCCACTGAAACCATATAATTCAACATCACGCCAAATTCATTTCCATGAGTATGACAGGTGGCTATCTCTCCCATGGCCAGACAGATCTCACAATAATACATCATCAAATTCGTAAATTCAGATCAAATGGAAAAAGAAAAATATAAACGTTTAAACAAATATAACAATTACTATGATTTTGTTAATTTCCTTCATAATTTCGTGTCTTTCTGGAGCTTTCTGCTCCCTTTCAGTTGAAGGAAAGTGAAACATATCTTTTTTGAATTAATAGTAATGAAATGTACCTCTATATTTCTTCCTCTTCAATTAATTTTCGATAAAATATCTAAAAGAGGAAGTATTTTATGTAAACACATTGAATATGAGTATTCATATTTCAAAACTTAAATGTATTAGTAGTTTGTGAATATCAACAATATTTTGTGATGTTGACGTCTGTATTTTTTTAACTTAAAAGTGATTACTAAGCACTATGTTTTTGTTGTTAAATTACTTTGTAGCTACATATTAAATTTTGTTATTAAAATTGATTATGTCCACGTACACGTGAATAAAGTTATATGTGTTCATTATCACTAGGATTAGATATGCTATTGATACAAAAGTAATGTAAAACTTCTATTCGAATTCAGTAAATCTCTCACAAGTGTCAAATATTTTTAGCTTAAATATTATAAAGAGGAAATAATGACGGAGGGGCGTTACGAACGTTTCTTTATCGTGCAGCATTTTCATGTATATATATTCATCACATGTCTGAGTATTAACAATATTATGTGAAGCAGACTTCCATTTTTTTTCAACTTTAAAGTGATTATTTAGCACCATCGTTTTCTGTTAAATATACTTTGTAGCTACATGTACGACATTATTGTTGTGCTTGTGGTATTTTTATGTTCAACTTTTCGGCATTTTCTAGTTGGGTGGTTCCAATATTCCTACTTGAATAATGTTGAATCACCCTAAGGATATGTTGCCTGCTTTTTAAATTTGTCTTTTGACGTCTTATCTGTGATACGCAGGCTTCATAACCTCTGATCCCCTTTCAAAACTCTATTTTATTAAGTTCCGCCCATTGTTTTCTCGTTTAGGGCACGCGCTTTTTATTACTTGGGGACCATACGCCGCTTTTCATGGAATGACACTGAAGTGTCACATTGAAGGTTCCATGATAACCGCCGTATGAACACATCTGCGGATGTTTCTAAATTCAAAATTTTACTATTTCATGTTTAAATGCTGAATTCTGCTTAAGCCGGTGCTAGGGGCCGTGGACGGTAACTTGCACTTTCCAGTACCGTCCATGAACAGGCTCAATCAAACCGAGCCTGCAACATTTTCAATTTTGCCGTGTTGGGCTTTCTTTAGGGATTCTGTATTTATCTATTTATTATTTTTAGATACAATGTGCTTATGAATAATGTTATATATGTACATTATCAATAGGGATTAGTTACGCTGAGTTGCGTTACGAACGTTTTTTTTTTCCTATCATGCAGCGTTTTCTTTTTATATATATATTTTCATCACAATGTCTGAGTATTAACAATATTTTGTGAAGTGTCAAATATTAACTTAAAAATCTTAAAGAGGAAATATTGACTGATTATGTACACGTACATGTGAATAAAGCTATATAAGTACATTATCAAAAGGGATTAGATACGCTATTGATACATAAGGACACATATTATCAATACTTTTCAGTGAAATATAAGTGTATATTGGTTTAGATAAACTGTTGATTCATAGTTCTTATACATTCATTTGTAATTGGAACTTATTATTATTTTTCTGTTTGCGGCAAGTTAAGAATAATTATGTTTCCAAGTCACTGTGCAGTCTATGAGACTCGTTAATTGTATATATGTAGGTACGATTTTGTAATGTATGTATGTATGTATGTATGTATGTATGTGCGTGCGTGCGTGTCTGTATGTATGTATGCATGCATGCATGCATGTATATATGTAATGTTCAGTTTGCTTGTATAGGAAAATGTTGGTTATATATTTTCATTTGTAATCCTTTCAATTGTTGACATCAAACATTAATAAGTTTCGAATTTCATAGCCTTTTCTCAACCCTCACGCATCAAGAATTAGTCTTTTTTTGTTCTTCTTCTATTGCTACTAATCTGAAAATAAGTTATCTATCTTATATTCTAGTAAGATTCAGTTTTTTTTTTTAATTTTTTTTTTTATTTTGCTTGAGAAATTAATGTTGGAACCTACTTATTTAAAAGGCGATCACGTAGTATACTGCCGTAGCTTCTATTTTTGATTTTATGATTACACTCACTTTAGTTATTTTTCTGTTTTATTCTATAAGAAAATATCTGCTCATTGGAGCCATTGTATGTATTCTTCTTATGATACTTGTATCCAACTGCTTTGGTAGCATACATCTTTTGTCACTGACAGCTTAATGTCTAATACTTCTTTCTTTACATATAATGTAAATGGGTTATCCAGTAAAACTAAACGTACGAGCGTTTTTCATTGGTTAAGATCAGAAAAAGTTGATATATGTTTACTTCAAGAGGTTTGCAGACGACGCGACTATAATATTAAATGGTAAATCAAGCAGCTTTGAAGAAACTTTGAACATATTTGAACAATTTTCCTTTATTTCTGGTCTTAAACTTAATTACAAAAAATGTACAGTTCTCAGAATAGGTTCACTTAGAAATCAACATGATTTAATCTATTGTAGAAAAAAATATTCAAATATAATTTGGACCTCAGAAAGTGCAAAAACATTAGGCATAACTTTCCATTAAAAATGTGACTCAATAACCAAAATAAATTACGAGAATAAATTGAACCAATTTAAAACAGACATTAATAGATGGAGGGCAAGACGTTTAACAACAATTGGCAATATATCAATTTTAAAATCCTTAATTATTTCAAAACTAACCTTAATAATATCTGCTCTTCCGAGTCCACCAGAAGAAATTATGAAAGCAATTACACAAAATTGTTTTGAATTTATATGGCACTCAAAAAGAGACAAAGTTAAAAGGGATGTAATTATACAAGACTTTAAATATGGAGGCTTAAATATGATAGACTTGCCGATTTTTATGAACTCGATTAAATCAAGCTGGATCAAAAGAATATTTGATGAAAGTAACAATGGATTGTGGAAAGAGATAATAAAGAAAAATTTACAAAAAATAGGTGGAATCGACATATTTAAAAGTAATTTAAACACATATGATATACAGAAACTTAAAATTGAAAATACATTCTTAAAAGAATTACTACTGTCATGGAGTAAAATAAATTTTAATAAAAATCCACAAAATCTATTAGACCAAATAATATGGCAGAATTCACACATAAAAAATAATGGATCTTTAATTCTTTTTCCAAAATGGAAATGTCGAAATATCAATAGAATAAAGGATGTTTTTAATACTGAAACAAAACAATTTAAAACCTTTGACCAGCTGTAACTTACTTTTGACATTCCTAATACAGAAATATTTAACTTTTATAAATTAATTTCATCAATACCCAAAGAATGGAAACGTAAACTTCAACAAATTAATCAAACTTCAACGCCTAAAGAAATAAGCACTTTTGATATCATAGAAAAAACAAACACGTCCAATATTAGTAACAAGTTAACACAGATTCAAAAACAAATAAGACTCTGTAAAAATAAGAAAACAAAATCGCAAATAAAATGGGAAGAACGATTTCCTCAAAAAGAATTTCAATGGCAAAATATTTACGAAAACGTTTTTGTTTATTGCAAAGATAATATTTTACAAAACTTTCAATATAATTTTTTACACAGGAATATTGCAACAAACAAATTTCTCCTTCAATGTAAATTAACCGAATCTAGTCTCTGTGATTTTTGCTGTATGGATGTTGAAAGTATAGAACACCTATTTTGGGACTGCCAAACAGTACAAATATTCTGGAATAATTTATTCAAATGGCTTAATGAAATAGCAATAAATGTTACGTATGATAATTTCACATCTTTCTTTCATGCTAAAGATAAGAAAACATCGTATATTTTTCTCTTTTCAAAATATTACATTTACACCAGTAAATTAAAAAAACAAACTCCAGATATAAGTATCTTCAAAAAAAATTTTTTAAACAGATTAAAAATTGAAAGATTTGTTGCGTTACAAAATGATACACTAGAAGAATTTGAAAATTGCTGGATAAATCTAATTGAATTGTTTGATTTCTAAATAGTACATGCAGAAAAAATGCTACTAAAGCAGTTTATTTACTTTTTACTTTTTATTTACTTTTCAACCTTTTGCCCCTTTTCTTGTGTAATTGGATAAATGAATGAACCTCTTAACTTTTTAAAATGTCTTATATATATATTCTAACTAAAAACATAACAAAATATTTTTTTTTAAATTATTTACATGTCAATGAAAATGCTAAAGTTATCATGGTTTGTTTACTTGTATTGTATTATATTTTCTTAAATAAACGGGCCTTAAACGTGGTTCCAAAAAAAAAAAATAGAAAAAAATTATAGTATCCAAAAGGTTAGTCATTGGCCAATCACCTGAACTATCAAAACTATCTGAACTAAACAAACAAAAGACACACTAATCAAGAACCATAATGTATGTGTAATGCATTTTGTGAGAGTGTAGTTGAGAAATTTGATATAAGCACGAAGAGGTGTTGTCATTTATAAAATAAGGAATCATTAATGAATAAGTTTAGTAAAAGTAGTGAATAGTACTGCACACAAAACATCCAAATAGTGAAAACATGTTTAAACTATCAATTAACATTTAGAAAACTTGTCACAGAAATACATACATCTTGAAATTATGAAATTTGACTTTATTACTGTAGGGTGATTCTAGTATTCCTTCGTGAATACTAAATATCACCCCAAGGATATGTTGCCTGATTAAGGATCTGTCCTTTGGTGACTTTTCTCTGATATGAAGACTTCTTAACCCTAATTCAAAAATTTCAATTATTTAGTACAACACAATTTTGATATTTAGGTTACACACATTCTTTTACTGGAGATTCATGGAGTGGCGCAATATTATTGTTACATTGTAGATCCCTTGATTACCGTCTAAGGAACTTATCTATGGATGTTAAAAAATTAAAATTTCACTATTATAAATTCACTACTTTTTTGTTTAAAAATTGAATTTTGCTTAAGCCTGTGCTAGAGGAAGTTGATGGAAGCTTGCATATACCACTGCTGTCCATGAATAGGCACTATCAAACTGAGTGTAAATGAGCCATATTGTGTTTTCTTAAAGCTTTCCGCTTTTCATTCTATTTGCTAAATTTGCTATATTGTTCTAGACAATGCTAGTCTGGCGTAAGTAACAGGTGTTAATAAGGAGAAATACAATCCCTTAAGATCCTCCAATAAACGGTAAAATTGAAAATGTGGCAGACTTGGTTTGATTGAGCCTGTTCATGGATGGTATTGGAAAGTGCAAACTACCGTCCACCCCCTAGCGCCGGCTCAAGGATAATTCAAAATTTAACATAAAATAGTAAAATTTGAATTTTGAAACATCCGCAGATGTGTAAATATGGAGGTCATAATGGAATTTTCAATGTGACACTTTTCAGCCAGTACCTGAAAAGTGGCGTATGGTCCTACAAATAACAGAATATGTGTGTCCTAATGAGAAAACAATGGATGAAACAGAAATTGGGCGTTCTATAACAAATGTTCGGGTCTTATTTCGGCTTTCGATCCACCTTAATGGTTTCCTTGATAATTAATTAGCAAATTTCGCAGCAAGTGATCCCTGCTTATCTTACATGATTTTTCAAAAAGAAATTTACTTCATCAAAGGATCAAGCAAGCGACACCTTGATTACTAATCTGATGCTCACCCAACACAAACTTTCCTATACTCGTGCGTAAAGTTATATAAAATGCATCTATGAATGTATGACACTAATCTAACCAGGCAAAACCGTCAAAGTACTATTTCGATATACAAGCGTTACTTTTACTATTCTTGCTGTCAAACTGGTCTTCTTAATTTGCCACAAAATCATGCTTTGGTAGTGTTTGTTCATCAATCATATTATTCTTGGACTGACTGACATGGGGCGTCCGTGGCCGAGTGGTTAACGTCGTTGACTTCAAACTACTTGCCCAACACTGCTGTGGGTTCGAATCCTGACAGGGACTTTGGATTCTTTCATGTGAGGAAGTTATCCAGCTAGCTTATGGAACGTCGGTGGTTCTACTTAGGTGTCCGTTTGTGCCTGAAATAATGCACGGAAGGGCACCTGAGGTCTTCCTCCACCAGTAAAGCTGGAACGTCGCCAAATGACCTATACTGTGTCGATGTGACGTAAAACCCAATCAAACAAACAGACTGAACTAACAAGGCATAATTTTGTGGCAACTTAAGAAGACAAGTTTTACCTCGACCTTTATGATCAAACTTTTTCACAATAATAAAATGTTTTAATGTTCTGCATAGTTAAGCGAAACTATTTTAAAATCTGTAAATAAGTGGGGAGTATATGGACTGGACATAACTTTTAATGCAGTATCATGACTTTTGACATTCATTTGTGACCTTGACATTTTAGATAAACAACTGAATCTAGTTCGCTAAATATCCATTTAATAAGCAGCATGTTTACGCATAATATTTGCAAAATCTATCAATTGACAATAATTACCTTAACCTTCGAGCCCGAGACTTGATTATTTCTTGAGAATCTGTGGCCAAGTGGTTCAGGTTGTTGACTTCAAACCACTTGCCCCACACCGCTGTGGGTTCGAATCCCGACAGGGACTTTGGATTCTTTCATGAGAGGAAGCTATCCAGCTAGCTTACGGAAGGTCGGTGGTTCTACTCGCCTAAAATAATGCACGAAAGGGCAACTGAGGTCTTTCTCCATCAGTAAAGCTGGAACGTAGCCATATGACCTATACTGTGTCGGTGAGACGTAAAACCCAATCAAACAAACAAACAAACAAATTCTTGCGAAACATGTCGGCAACACATCTATTCAAATCAGAAGTGTAGACCAGACAAGAGTATCAATACATGAAAATGAAAAATTAGAGGTGACTTTGAGCAATACTTTAAGCGTGAGACACATCAGATCAATTTAAAAAATGTATGCATAGTTGTTAAAATTCATCCATGAATGACAATGTCGTGGGAAGGACACAGCCATCTATAAATCATATTATGAATATGGCAGTACAAAAGGGACCTTGTGTTTTAAAGCTAGATATTTGATTTTTGAATGTGACACCTCGATAAAATGTCCAAAAACATTTAAATTAAGTTATTTCAAAAATGTGTCCAGGAATGATAGAATTATTGACTTGACGTGATCATCAGTGCACAATTCATGCAAAATTTAATTTGTCCATAAATGACAAAGGTATGGACCCCACTCAAAGTATGGATTATGGAAGAAGGGGCGGCACTGTACAAATTATTATTCCTCACAAATTATTGTTGGGGAGCGGCATAAAATGCTGTCTTTATTTTAAGTATTAAAATTGACTGTTTTCTTTTGTGCAGAATGTATTAATACATCTATACTTTATATTTATATATGTATTTAAATCGTATTTTAAGTTTAATTGATATGTTCATTAAGGCTTAAACACCTCTTGCTTTCAACTATTGCAATTTTCTATGACTGTGATTTTTTCCCCCAACAATTCTTAAATTGGAATACTCCTTAGTCAAGGGACAAAATCATTTCTCTTTTTTTCATGTTAGTTTTAAGTATTGTAGTAAATTTAATTGATGATGTTAAAAAAAAAACAAAATTTTTATATAAAAATGAAAGGGGAGATCGAATATGCTTTTTTAAAATTTTTTACGGGAAAGAACTTTTAAAAAAAAATTTTCAAAAAGTTTTTCTCTATAAAAAAACTTATGTTTTAAAAACCATTTTGGCTGCTATCATCACAAAATTTGTTTAAAATTTTTTAAAAAAAAAAAAGAATTTTGATAAACATTAAAATTTAAAATTTTTTGGGGGGTTTTTTTTTTTCCCCCCAAGGGTTTTAAAAACCTCTTCAAAAGATAACTTTTAAAAATTTTTAAAACCTAAACCCATGATAAAAGATGCCCAATGTGAAAAATTTCATTCTACTTTGTTTTAAAATAGATATATCGAAAGGTAACAAAATCTAAAAAAATATGTTTTGGTACCGTTTATTTGTTGGCAAATTGATTGTGATAATTTTATAGATTGCGAATACATGATGTTTCTTTCTTCTTAAATGTAATACAAATTTTATATTTCTTATCACAAAATTACGTGATCAATGAACTAAAATAGTAAAGTAAAGGCAAGTTTTAGAAGCTTAATAATTTTGAACGTTTTTTTCTTCTTCTTTTTTTTTCTCTTTCTTTCTCGGTTATTTTACCCCACCCACTTTTTTTAAGATCTACTCTTCTGTGTTAAATGTGCAGGTAATATTTTTTATGTTTAACTTATAAAAAATGTTCAAATGATAAAGAACATACAATTAAAACACAATTTCCTTTACATTAAACTTAAATAACAAAGTAAAGACAAGGTTTTAAACATTGTAATTTTTAATATTATTTTCGGTAATTTTACCCCACCCACTTTTGAAACTACTTTTACGGCATAAATGCACAGATAATGATTGTTTTATGCTTAACTTGTTTAGCTGTGTTAAATTGATAAAGTACACAATTTATATGCATTTTCATTTATATTGTGTTAATACGGAAAAACGAAAGTCATCAAATTTTCAAAAATTGTTATTTTTCACCACTTTTTTGGTAAATTAATGGTGATAATTTTAAAGTTTGCCATATAATTGTCATTTTTCCTTGATTGAATCATAAGTTTACCATATTTTATCTGATATTGTGCAATTAAAACTATTTTGTCCAAAATCTTACAGTAAAAATTCAAGAAACAAAAATTATATAGTATTTTGTAATTTATGGCAGCCATGTTGGCGGCCATCTTGAATTTTTGTACTTTTGCCCGGGCTGGATAACTTAAGAAATCGTTTTTTAGAAACTACAAACAATATGTTTTACAATGGCAATGTTTGTTTTGGTGATACAGTAAGTTGCAATAAAACCCCGCCATCTTTTGGACTAATAAGTTTTAAGTAAAAATCTACATCAAATGGATTAAAAATCTCAAAAAAATATTTCTAGTCCCGTCATGTCAAAAAACCTCAGTGGATTCCCTTTAAGATATTATTGTAAACCCATTGAAACAATCTACACTGTATGTCGGCTTGACCTGTACCGAGTTGGTTTAGGGCTAAAATATGATAAACAAGATCAACAAGGAAAGGCGGCGTTCAATGAACGCAGCCCCCATCTGACCCAGTAACAAGAGTCAGAGGCAGGGAGCCCAGGAGGACCCCAAACAAAAACAGGAGAGGGTACAAGGCAGAGCACGGACAGGCAAACCACTACTTAAGAATAAATAATTAGTATCTGATAAAAAACAAAAAAAGATTGAATATTAGGCCCATAAAGTCAAAAGGCACAGGGGAAGGGGACAAAAGACCCGGGGAAGGGGGGTATATAAATAAAATAAATAAAAACTAGGGGCAAAGGGGAAGATACTTACCGTAGACGAGTAAACAACAAGAGACACAAAAGTGCCACCAAAACAGTATGAAACAACACATACATACATCTGGGGAACACAGAGGGGCGCCGCCTTGGAACGGTCAGCTGGGGAGTTTAAACCCGTTAAAGGTGCACCAAACCTCACTCTTAGCCCCACCATGTTCCTATAGACGAGACAGTGTAAATAAAATGAATCCCCGCCAAGTGAAATTCTAACAGTTGTTATGGTTACAAAAGGTTAAATAAGTAAATACCAAAAAGTTGACTCTTTGCCAAAAGTAACCAGTTAATAGACAAATTGCCTGTTTAGAACAAAAACTTTGACATTTAATGTAGGTCTAGTACTTAATGTACTGGTCGGGTATGTGTGGTATTTAAACTGTAATATTTTGATGAAGAAATTTATATTGTTTCTATATGTTCCTCAACATACTTTTATCAACAAAGGCTGTCGGATGATAACACACCCTCATTATATTTAATGTTGAAAAAGGGATACAACTTCAAAACATTTTTAAAAAGTCAAAGTGAAAGCTAAGTTAGTATTGCAGTTATTGCATCAGTGCAAACAATTGTGTGCCTGTTGATAAAAAATGTTCCAGTTCTTAAAGACAGGGAGCTAGATTTTTTTTCCCTGAAAAAAGGTTTTATTTAGTTGTCAGCCATTTTGTTGATTTTAAATGTTTTACATTACAATAACAGAGTTATCAGCTATTTTGTTGATTTTAAATGTTTTTCATTACATTTACAGAGTTATGAGCAGTGAAGATGTCATGTCCACTTAAGTATGCTGGCCTGACAGACGGGAGTACGGAAATACTGCTGAGGGTTTTGCTTAAAGAGCAGGATTTCCAGGAGTGATTGGAGTAGTTGATGGAACCTACATAAAGATTCCAGGGCCATCAGAATTCAGAGACTCCTATATATGTAGGAAATGTTGGCCAGCATTCCACCTTCAGGGTGTTTGTGACAGCAAATTAAGGTTTTTGGATGTTTACTGTGCTTACCCTGGTTCCGTTTATGATTCTCGGGTTTTCAGGAACTGCCCATTGAGTGACAAGCTAAAGACAGAAGGGACATGACAGTATCATCTCCTGGGTTATTCTGCGTTATTTTGTCCCCATATTTACTATTACCATTTAGGGATAATGGACATGCCTGAACTCTCACTTAAAATGCTGAGAGAATTTGTTCCCAAATAAGGCATTGTATCTCTCCCTTGTGCATCTCGTGGCAGCTCAGTTTATAAAGTGGTGAAGTGGTTACGACATTTTACTTAATCTGTTGGTTGCGGGTTCAAACTAAGCCAAAAATCTTAAGCAAGAAATTCCTCAGTACTGGTTGGTTTCCAAGGAAATGAAGAATTTAATAAATAAATGAATCGAATATACCACAAAAACATTTATTGAAGTTAAAACATATTACAAATCAAGTTCTGCATAATTTTAATAACAAAAGACAGTTTCAATAAGGACTACAATTACATCAAAAATTGTTTGACCCAACTGTGTAAAACAATTAAAAAGCAAGATGTCACTGAAAAGTGTTTGGTTAAAACAATCCAGGGTTCATACAGACATCCAATGTCAAAATTCTTTTTAAGCACTATTTAAGCACATATTCCTATTTTTAAGCACATTTGTTGCACATATATCGACACAATATTCAACCTTAGAAAGATAGTTTATTTCACCACCTTTTCTTGAATCATACACATTTTCTTGCTCAAATTTTAAGGTTTTATAGAAAATCAACAAAGTATGCATCAAATACAAATTAATTAAAAAAAACTGCAATTTGTCCACATACATTGAGCAAACATTTCATTGATTTTGATACTAAATTGGATCTTTTTTAAAATTTTGTTAACTGTTGACTTTTATCAACACTATGTCATTCAATCATTTTCAAGCATATTTTCAGCAAATTTAAGCACTTTTCAAGACAGTAATCAAATTCAAGGACTTTCGAGAATTTTTTTTCAGTTTTAACTTATTTCGACTGTTGGTTCTGTAGCAATTTAACAAGATATTCTAAGACAGAAACACGACGGGTATCTAACGCCACCTTTTCCTCGTGCATATTTTGCTGGTTGCGCTGATATTCAGCAAACCATTGTGGCGGTTCATCATCGTATGCAGAGCGGTGTCTTTTTCTTAGTTTTGGCGTGGTTGTTGATTGTTTATCAGCGGTTGTCTCTTCTAGTAAAGACTCAGGCTGCGTTCCACTGAATGAGACACTCTGTCCTCCATTGGATAATGTATGTGTCCCATTTGAGCTAGGGGTAGCTACAACTGCTTTCATGGAACTAACCACTTTCTTTGGGATGACAGCTGGATCATCAGCAAGCCAGTCGTCTATTACCTCGTAGTATTTCCAGTTGTTTCTACTGTTACCAGTTGCATTGTTTTTTTCTTGAATAGTCTTGTGACTGAAAAAAATCTAACTATCATTTTAATGTTTACAAAAGAAAATTTTAAAGCTTAGTACTTTACTCTTTAAACATAAGATAAACGTAAATAAGTGAAACTACATCTAAAACATAAGATAAACGTAAATAAGTGAAACTACATCTAACTATCATTTTAATGTTTACAAAAGAAAATTTTAAAGCTTAGTACTTTACTGTTTAAACATAAGATAAACGTAAATAAGTGAAACTACATCTAACTATCATTTCATTTGTTTACAAAAGAAAATTTTAAAGCTTAGTACTTTACTGTTTAAACATAAGATAAACGTAAATAAGTGAAACTACATCTGCACAAAAGTAATTATGAAGAAGTTTAAGTGAAATTTCAAGTCGACTGAACTGTAAGAGAATGTAATGAAAACACCCTGAAGAAAATGAGCATATCTTCAGTGCTCTTAACCTTGTAGGTCTTTCCTTAAATCTGTTTGAAAGAGAATTTAATAGATAATTACCTATTTTTCAAACTGACCATCTTCTTCCTGCAATCTTCCCAAGAGTAGTCGTGACCCTTCTCTTTAAGGTCAGCTGCCACACGTAGCAATGCCTGACGAAAAGTCACTGTGCTACTTTCGAAGAGATGGTTTAGTTCTCTTCGTCTGTCTATAAATAGCATAATGGCTTCATGTGTCCAAGAGACGGAGCCCTTCACTGAATAAAAGAAAAAATCCATGTAATATAGATAAATACAGAATCCCTAAAGAAAGCCCAACATGGCAAAATTTAAAATGTTGCAGGCTTTGTTTGATTAAGCCTGTTCATGGACGGTACTGGAAAGTGCAAGTTACTGTCCACGCCCCCTAGCACCGGCTTAAGCAGAATTCAACATTTAAACATGAAATAGGAAAATTTTGAATTTAGAAACATCCGCAGATGTGTTCATACGGCGGTTATCATGGAACCTTCAATGTGACACTTCCATGCCATTCCACGAAAAGCGGCGTATGGTCCCCAAGTAATAAAAGGCGTCTACAGGCATTTGGAGTGCTCAATTTGATGAAAAGCCATCTATCCTGAGTCATAAACAAAGGACTGACAACAGTGATAAAATACACAATAAATTGCACCACTTGTCATTTGTAGTACATAATGATGTTACTCAAAGGAAAAAATATTGTAAACATTGAGTAAGACTTGTACTGCTGAACACCCTCAGGATTAAATTCCTACATCACAACTACAACAGCGATGTATTTGTCCGTAAAGTCACCGGTAGAAAAGATTGTTTTATAATTAACGAATATTGATTCATAAGATATATTATGCATTTTTGACTTGACTGTTCTGACAACTGGCTGTCCGTGGAACATTGGCTTAGAGCTGGAGATGTAAGCCCTGAAATTCATTTAGAAATCAACTCTTTGAATGTCTTTCATCATTTTAAGGGTCTAAAGACGGATTCCAGAACAAATTTGCATACTGATCCTCAGTGCATTTCTGGTTTTGAAATGCACTCGATAGAATTAAAAATAGCATGAATTTTGTATTTCACAAAGTGTTCAATATATATCAATTGAATTTGACTGAAAAAGTGTAACATAAACACAAAAAATGTATCTTTTTTTCTCTTTACAATTAAAAAAGATTTTAGATATAAGCAAAGTTAGACGTTTTCGGTAGTTTTCTGTGCGCATCGTTATGCGCTTCCAAGAAAGATAATCACGGATGATTACTCTTCAAATGAAGGTCAAGTTGAATAGTATTCGGATAAGTGTTTAAATTTCGGCTTTAAGCAAATAATGAGTAAATAATACAGAATAGATATTTCTAAATGTTCAAAAGGAGATCGGTTTAAAAGAATAAGAGGTCGTTTAGACAACATCAGAATAAGGATTTCTCCTAGCATTAGTACGACAGCATTTATGATGATTCTGCGCGCGTTACCCCACCCACTTGTGGTATAGTGACGAAAGTGCGTCGCGACTTGATTACTGGCAGACAACTGGGCAAAGAAATTTAAAATGATATATTTTAAAAGTGTTGAATAAAAAAAATTAATATCGAAGAAATGTTCCAAATTTCATTATTTTCTTTGTAAATTTCTGAATACTTGCTTACTGTTCGGGTATGTTAGTCGAGTGAAAAAAATGAAAGAGATCTATGGCCCTAGTTATGTTTTAAAAAGATATTCAGTATCATTTAATTAATATAACATCAAAAGAAAAAGAAATTTTTATAACAACATGTTTTTGTTGTATATTTGACAATACATTTAGTATAACACTGATATTTCTTAAGAAAGCGTGGTAATTTTGACAGTTGGCATATGACGGTAACCATAGAAACTGCCCGTTTACAAAAAACTAACACGTCAACATATATATTTTTTATTTCTATTTTTTTGAATCCACCATCAAATGTTACTGATATATCAATAATGTAGAAATTCTATGAAAGAAATTTCTTGATAGCTTTAATTTTTACAGAATTTCATGTTTATTTTCTCATTTTTTGTTTAGTTAAAAAGCATGAAAAACTTATTTTTTAAAGAAATATGTTCCAATTATCGTTTGTTTTATACAGAACCTAAGATAAAGCAAGCTTCGTATAAATTATGTTTATTGTGAGTGTAATAAGCTATTTTATACATTATTATAACATAGTTTGGCTATTTTGACAATTTTGAGATATTACGGTCACCATGGAAACTGCCATTTTTCAAAAATCGAACACGCCAACATATATTTTTCTTTTTGAATTTGTCATTAAATTTTACACAACATACAAAAAAAATTAGAAATCCTATGAAACACTTTTTTTCAATATCTCTAATTATTCTCAGAATTCATGTTTATTTTTCTCATTTTTTGTTCGGTTGAGGAACATGGAGAACTCATTTTTTAAAGAAATATGTTCAGATTATCATTTGTTTCATACAGAATCATAAGATAATGTTATCTTTGCATAAAACAATGCTCGTTGTGTGTTTTAAGCTATCTTATACATTTTCTATTCGTTATAATACAGTTAGGCTATTTTGACAGTTTTTAGATATACGGTTACCATGGAAACAGCAGGTGTCAAGTGCTGTGTGGCAGCTGTAAAAAGTTGCCCCGTACTTCACTTCAGTGTTGTTATATTTTTCTGGTCCTTCGGGATCATTGATGCCAGCACTATTGAGTGTTGAGAATTGAGTACCGCTCAAGCCGGTGCTAGGGGGCGTGAGGGATGCTGCACTTATTCATTATCCCTCATGTACAGACTCAATCAAACCGAGTCTGCAATTCTTATGTAATTTTGTTGTGATTAATGCTTCCGAGGGATCACTTTGTTTCCAGATTTTTATACTTCACAAACAGCAGGTGTCAAGTGCTGTGTGGCAGCTGTAAAAAGTTGCCCCGTACTTCACTTCAGTGTTGTTATATTTTTCTGGTCCTTCGGGATCATTGATGCCAGCACTATTGAGTGTTGAGAATTGAGTACCGCTCAAGCCGGTGCTAGGGGGCGTGAGGGATGTTGCACTTATTCATTATCCCTCATGTACAGACTCAATCAAACCGAGTCTGCAATTCTTATGTAATTTTGTTGTGATTAATGCTTCCGAGGGATCACTTTGTTTCCAGATTTTTTTGTCTAGGATTTCTGTTGATAATTCCAAAAACCTAACTACTTACGACAGACACAATAACGATACTATTCACCTAAATTCTACATATATGTATTAGAATGGAGACCAATGCCAACATTGCTAAATAGATTCTTTTAAGTTAAAAATTGCAACAGCGCCAGTGCCGGAAAAGTCTAATTTTGTCCATGCTCGTTTTTATGAGAAGCATTTTTTAACTTTTCCCTATGATAAGTTTATTTGTACCTACATGATAATCTGGGAAAACCCAAATATATTAATTCCGGAGTAAAATATGAAAAACAAGATCAACAAGGAAAGGCGGCAATAATAAATCAATAATCTTGGTATATTGAGAATGACATACTTTGCTAAATACATTATGAAATTTTTGAAATTCAATTTTTCTAAAAGAATCCCTTTTACTGTTTTGATATATATTTCAGAAACATAGCTAAATTGACACTTTTCAAGAGTCTACACAATAAAACTCATAAATGGTATCATTAAAATAATATAGTATTGTTGTTCAAGTGTCCATCTTATGTTGTTTACATTGTTTATGTGCTTCAAGACACAAAATTCATTTCGAATATCAACTAGAGGATGCTTTTGTAAAAAAGCGCATGTCTCCCCCACTGCTGAGAATAACTGTGAATGGAAACAGGAATGGAAATGGAGATAAGATAATGTAATACCCGGTAGTCACTTCTAATGATGGCTTTTTTTTGTTGTCATGGATGGTTTCTATTGTTAAGTTGTTGTATGAGAGATGCTTCCTAAACTGTTTGTTTTTAACCAGGTATTTTCCAGTTTTGAAAATCCTGTGTTATTTTCAATCAGTCGTATGGCAGGACGGGCGTCAAACGAAATTGCAACTTGATGCTCATATCATATATAGTTTTTCACAAATGAATTTAAATGAAATTTGTGTCTGCTCCATAATTCTTCAAACCTTTAAAGGATTTTTGATGATACTTGAAACAAACGTTCATATTGTCAGATTTTTTTACACTATTGAAAGCACAACTCAAATTACAATGTATTTAAAATCATGATAAACTGTAGTGTTTTGGGATGACTCCACTCGTTTTCACAATGAAGCCTCTCTGGTAGATACTTGAAACAAAAATTCAACCACATCCAGAGAACGTGTAGAGTACATGTTTTTCGTATGGCTGGTTCCAAGGTCAAGGTCTACTTGACACTTGAATTGTCATATCATATATAGTTTCACAAACGAAATTAAAGGAAATTGGTGTCTGCTTCATTAATCCTTCAACCCTTTGAAGATTTTGATTGATACTTGAAACAAAGCGTTCATATTGTCAGTATTTTTTTATCACTTATTTGAAAGACAACTTCAAATTTCAATTGTTAATGTTCAATATCATGATTAAACTGTTAGTGTGTTGGGATGAATCCACTTCGTTTTGACCTACTGAGCCAAAACAATAGGTGTCGTCAGTCTATATAGACAATCATCTTTTCTATTGATGTTTGAGGGCTGTAGGTCAAAAGGAACTCTAGTTATCATTCGGAAACGAGAAATTGACCAACGGTTTTCTAACTGTGACTTTTGACTCTTGTAACTATGATGTCCTCATAAAACAATAGGGAATCATTTTGCTCAATAAGAACCATTCATCCTATGAAGTTTTGAGATTCTGATTAAGGATACTTCTAGTTATTGTCCGTGTAAACGTAAGTAATGGACGGACGGACGGACGACTGACGGATCGGACAGGGCAAAAAACAATATGTTCCCCCAGTTTGAGGTCGTAGTCAAAAGAACTCTAGTTTATTCATCTCGGTAAATGAGAAATTGACCAACTCGGTCATGTGACTTGACCTTTTGCATACTGACCAAAAACATAAGGGATCATCTGCTCTATAAGATCCAATCATCCTATTGTAAGTTTTGAGGCTGTTAGGTCATAAGGAACTTTTAGTTATTCGCTGGAAACGAGAAATTGACGCAACGGGGTTCCCCCCATCCCCCTCCCCCCCAACTGTTTTGGGACTTTTGGGAAAAAAAACTTGGGGAAACTACTGACCAAAAACAATATGGATCATCTTGTCTTATATTGTACCATCATCTTCGTATGAAGTTTTGAGGTCTGTAGGTCAAAGGAACTCTGTTATCATTCCGGAACGAGAATTTTGTACCACACTGTCAGTGTTGACTTGATTTGACTATCTGACCAAAACATAGGGATATCAGCTCTATATTTATATCATCTTCTGAAGTTTGAGGCTGTAGTCAATTAAGGACTCTAGTTATTATTCGGAAACAGATAATTGCTCCACGTCACTGGGTGCTTGATCTTTGAACTACTGACCGAAAAACAATGGGATATCTCTAATAATACATTCATCCTATAATTTTGAGAGCTGTAGGTAAAAAGGAATCTGTTATCGTCGAAACGAAGAATGTGACTCGACGGACTGGTGGACTGACGGACGGAAGGGAAAACAATATGTCTCCTCCGGGTGGGAGACATATTCATTAAATTTTGCATCATTAGTAAAAACATTATTTTATCGATACATTTTGAGCTAATATCTACTCATTATCATATTTTCTTATGATCAAAAAGTCAAAAGTTTAATTTCACTTAGCATTATTAAATTAAAGTTTTTTAAGATGTTCCATTTGTAATCACTAGGTTCTTGGTTCAACTATCAGATTTGGATATTTACTTAGCTCTCCAATAGACATTTTATAGCACAATCTTTTTTGTTCAAAAACTGTGTTTATGCCTCTATAAATATCAGTAGCGGTTGGGCTTGTAACTGTAAATAGTTTGGTACCTCGGGAGACTATTTTAGTAATCAGGGGACTGATGCTAGTTTTTTTTTTTTTTTTTTTATTTGAACACTGATAAAACTCAAATTCTTTTAGAAATGTTTTTCGTTTCGTTTGTTTGGATTTTTACGGCCGTCAACACATATGGCATATCGTGCGATTGTTTATTTAATAGGCTTAAAATGTTATGTAAAACATTTCTGGAATATCAAAGACTTTTTAATTTTTGTACCTATATCGCGCTTTTCATGATGGTGGAATGTTGTAATGAAGTTTCACATGATATATCGTCGTATGATCACATTGCGGATGTTTCTAATATTTTCTAATTTTATCTATTTTTTCATGTTATAATGTTGAATTCTTGCTTAAGCCGGTGCTAGTGGGTGTGTACGGTAATTTGCTACTTTCCATTAGCGTCCATGAACTGCTTCAATTCATATAACTCTGAGCTGAACTATTTTTTAAATTTTGCCGTTGTTTGGGCTTCTTTTAGTGGATTCTGTCGTATTTCTTTTTATTTTATTTGTTTATGACTACTTTTCGTGTTTATTTGTGCCGTGTGGGCGGCTGTTAATTAGTCTCTTCTATATTTAATTCTCAATGGTTGTTTATATTTTTTTTCGTATCCTTGTATATGTATGTTTCAGATCACGACATTATTGTTTTTGTTTGCTGTTGGTATTGTTTAGTTTCAACTTTTCGATCTATTTTTAGTTGGTTGTTTCAATATTCCTATTGAATAATTTGAATCACCCTTTAATGGGGATATGTTGCTGCTTTTTAAATTTGTCTTTTGACTGTCTTATCTGTGATTTCTCGCATCCTCGCAAAAAGGCTTATATCTGGATTCCCCTTTCAATTAATTCCATTTTTTTAGTTCCGCCCATGTTTTTTTTTATTCTTCTTGTTTTTTTATTGGGATTCTTCCTTTTTTTTTATGTTTTTTATTTTTTTTTTTTTTTTTATTTTGTTTGGGGATTCAAATACGCTCTCCGCTTTCAATGGAATTGTGCACGGAATTGTCAGTCATTGTATATGTTTCCTATGATTAAACGGTATGAACACAATCTGCGTTGATTGTTTTTCTAAATTCAAAATTTTTTGACTATTTCATTGTTTAATATTGTTGAATTCTTGCTTTATTAGCCGGTGTTAGGGGCGTGGAGTGTACTTGTCACTTTCATTCGGTCCATTTGAACAGGTCTAATGCTCACGAGCCTGCAAAATTTTAAATTAATGCCGTGTTGGCTTTTCTTAGGGGATTTCCGTTTTATCTTTTGTAAATGACATAGAATGAGTCCATAGATCAACATACAGTTTATCTTTTTATGTTTTTTTTTTTATGAATTGTTATTCCAAGAGTTTTTTGAGTGAATTTTTATTCAGAATAAATATTGTATTTACGGGCCTGTGGAATAATTCATGACATTTTTCTCAAGAGTAAATGTTGACAGAATAATTTTTATTACACCTACACAGAAGTTGCATTGTGTATTTTTTGAGAGAATAAGAGTGGGTATATTTTTTAGTGTTGTCAGTTGGCATCGTATGTTAAGTAAAGAATTGACTAAAAATAATTTGAAATTTTATTATTGTGTTTATGGTGAATAATTTTTGTTAAAGTTGTACTTCAATTGTCATACAACCAATATGTTCCAATTTTTAAGGTACTTTAATAGAAATCCACTCAAGTTTGGTCTTATTACTTTTTTATCGTTTTATTTTTTATTTCATTATTTTTTACCAGTGTTTACATAGTCCGCTTTGTTTCTCACTTTTCATGTTAATTTGTAAGATCTTTTTTTTTATATCAGCTTAAATGTGCTTTAACTAATTTCTTTTGCCGACTTTACCTAGATTTTGTTTTCTCGTTCGGTATGTCCTTCAGTTGTGTAACGGTTTTTCATTTTCTTATTGGTTTAAATTATTCGCGTTTTAGCAATCAATGGATCTGAATTTAATTCGATGAAAATTGAAATTAATTATTATTTTTTAATGAAATAAATCAAACTTAAAGTCCTTTAGTTATCTTGGGACAATCCCTATATTGCTCAATTATAAAATGATATTTTACCTACTTTCAAATGTTGTAAAAAAAACTCCTTGTTCTAACGGCGTTCTTCTTTAGAATTATGCCCTGCTGTTCATTCATAACGTAGTGGAGACTTTCTCGGCTTATTCATTTTTCGGCTATCATAATTTGTTGCTCTAATTAAACTATTTGAGGAAAGCTACCCGTTTAACTCTGCAATTGTGCACTCATTTTTCTGGAAATTGAAATCGTGCTGAGAACCTCTATTTTATTGCCAAAATCACGAATTAATTATCTCTAATGAATATTAAAATTTATATGAAACAATCAATCTTACCATTTGACATTTTTTCCCAATTGATCTAAGGCAAGATTATTCGTAGTGCTTTTTGTTTTTTTTTTTTTCTTTTTTTACTTTGATTATTTTCTAAATTTTGTAGCGATTACTGCGTCGTAAATTTTCCTAATGTCTGCCATCTTGAAATTCCAGCTGATATCCTTTATCGTGGATTCCGCGCGCGCTTCTTACTAGTTAAACTACCTTCGCGCGCTCTCGTTCAGGAGATGGTTCACACGATTTTTTTTAGCAGGAACACTCTCCTTCTGAACGTGCTATCAGGTTTGCACTCATTCACTATTATACTTCTATGAACAGACTCGATCATAACCGAGACTGCGAAGCATTTTTTAAATTCTGTTTTTGCTTTAGTACTTTCTGTAGTGGGTTCTCTAATATTTATTTATGATTATAATTAAAGGCAATGTTAGTAATTTATACTTGATATATAAATATTATTATTTCTTTTATGTTCGTTATATTTGTTTTTTTTTTCTCAGTCTGAGACCATCATCTGAAGGGAACGTCAAATAGCATTACTATTATATATGGTATACAGCAAACGCACAATTTTAATAAAAAAGTACAAAAACAATTCAAGACTGTATTCATTGGTATATTTTTGATACGGACTCTGTCCTATATTCTTTAGGTTTATTTCTGATTATTAATTCAGGTGACTGGGGAGCAATCTGTATAACATTTTTCACAAACAATTATAATTTTCATTTTTTTTTATAATGTAGTCAGTAACCATAAAAGTAATTTAAATGTAGTAAATTTAAAAAACTGAACTTAAATGTCCTTATTGCAACTCCCTGGATTGTTTTTACATTTATTTTCAATGAAATTTGCCTTTATACGTTAAGGATACTGAATAGATGGTATTTTGTATATTGATATATTTGACATTTACTGTCAAGGGAAGTTCTAAGTGTTAACAGAGTTTCACCGCGGCGGGGGCAACGCTCGACTTTTAATTTTTTCTTAGTGATTTTCAAATTTTTAATGGGTGAATGTAATTAATGAAAAAGTTAGCGATATGAATGTTTTTATTTTTTTATTTGAGTAGATTTTAGTATCATATTTTTTGGTTTTATTGAGTATGTGTTTTTTGGTGATAAATCTAGACCTATCACTGAATTTTGTGATTAAATACCTTTCTCTACCTAACAACTTTGATCTTTTTTGAAAAAATAGTAGTTTTGAAGAAACAATTTTTTGAACAAAACTATCAACTGTTTTGTAAAAGAATATTTCCAATTATTGTAATTCGTCAACTGTGGTCTGAAAACGCTAGCTATTTTATTCATCCACGTTTTGATTACAATTATCTATTCCCTAACTCTAGTTATTGTTTATGAATCTATTTTTTCTATTTTTAGTATACCTATTTTGTAAGTGACCTTTGACCCTAGTGGGGTCCAAATGCCAATATCCAACCCCAGGTCTTCATTATTTTTATAGCTTCCTAATACACAATAATGATTACGACAATCTCATTCCTAACTATAGTTATTGTCCCGAAAACATTTTTCATTAACGGTGACTTGAAGCTTTGACCCAGAGTCCGCAAATGCATACAACCCAGGTTTATATAAGCTTGATATATTTTGCCAAGTTTGATAACAATATCTCATCTACTCTAGTTATTTGTCGCGGAAACATTTGGTCCTATTTTTAGTAAGCACTGTAACGGTGAACCTTGAACCTACGGGGTCAATTGCAATACAACCAGGCTTCATTTTTATAAGTCTTCTTTACACCAAATTAGATTACTATTTTATATTCGTTTCTTATTCTATACTCCGTTTATTGTCAGGAAACCATTATGTCTATATTCTAACGTTGTGATCTTGACCAGGGGTCCCAATGCATACATACGCAGGTCTTCAATTATTTAGGTCTTGCTATACCAAGTTTGATTAAATATGTCATTCTAAGTCAAGTATTTGATTTTTCGGTAAATCATTTATTATTTTTAGTAAAATGACCTTTTGACCCAGAGGTGCCAAAAATGCATAATAACCAATCCAGGTTTTCATATTAAGCTTGCTATATTTTTTCGCCAAGTTTTTTTGATAATATTTATTCTCATTTCCTAACTTAGTTTATTTGTCTCGAACCTATTTTTTTTCTATTTTTGTTAACGGTGACTTGGACCTTGACCCAGGGGGTCCAAATTTTGATATATTCCATACCAGAGTTCCACACTAAGGTTGTCTATATTATTTCAAGTTTTGATTTAGCAATTTACCTCATTCCAAATTTCTCTAGGTTATTTCGTCCGGAATATCATGATGTTTGGTTTATCCGTATTGATCGGACCGACCGACCGACTGTCAGCTGACTCTTCTTATATTAACCCCTCTTAAACTCGTTTGTGGGGGTATTAAAAGGGTAATGTGTAGGATATATTTTTACAATTTGAATAATTGAACAGTTATGGTTATGTAGAGAATACACAAGCTAATTATGTTAGGAAAATAGTGAAATTATATTTCAATCTTAATGCAGATCAAACAAATATCGTCTATGAAATAAACATAATCTTTAAATCTATATTTACATCACAAGTACTTGTATTATAAAGGAAATGTTTCATTTAGACATTTGAATCATGAAATACATTAAAACAGAATGGTTCATACTGCAATACGACGAATTATTTGTCATCAACTATCAGTATTATAAATTGTGTGCATTATGAAATACAATAATGAAAAAGTTATGTTTACTTAAGAAATAATATATCCCAAACAGTGATTTTATCGCTCAATAACATCACTGTTTTATCAAGCGATAAAATCACTGGTTTGGATATATTATTCGATTCTAACACGACATCAACAAATACATGTTGCCGCACGTGATTGTTAAGCAAAACTGCGCTTGATTTGTTTCCGTACTTATTTTCAGCGTGTCGGATTTTTAGTGGTTACGTCACGTGTTTGATGATTACGTCACATGTCTAAATATAGAACGTCAAACTGTGCATCTGTTGCATAATAACACACACTTTCTGTTCTTCTATGTTCAATAGGGAAAAATGCGGGTTGTGTTAGAATTGTTGTTATTGAATAATCATTAGCACGTTTTCTGTACATTAACAACATTAATTATGATAAACAAAGGGTTATTCTATGTACATGTAATTATTAAGTGTAATTAACAAAAATTCTAAATCTATATTTACATTACGAGTATTAGAAAAGAAATGTTTCATTTTGACTTTTAAGTCATGAAATACATTAAGTCAAAAGGAATTTGCAGTATGAGTAATAAATTGTCATGAACTGCGAGTATTGTAAATGGTGTGCATAATGGAACATCATAAAAATTGTCATGGTCAGGTTGGTTACATCTTTGGAGAGTTATATGACATTTGCAGTGTCTTTGAATAACTGTATGCAAGGCAGGACACAGTACAAATTATATGTAATAATTCAACAAAGTTATTTGCCAGAAGGGTCCTTTCTGTGCCGT